>NW_025941232.1:0-43531 GCF_000764305.2 Hyalella azteca | reverse complement strand
ACCTTGCTTGATTTACTATCGGAAAAAGTGTTGTTTGAAGAAACGTTATGTTAATGCCGAGCGGTTCCATATGGAACCAAGCTATAATTTTTCACATACAACGAAAAATAAATATATGAACATACTTTTTGCTTATTACCATCACAAATGATAATATTCTCACAAGGAACCGAAAAAAAATTCAGAAAATAATTCTCGTCATTAATGGGTTAATTAATGACTACTTCCCAATACTTATTTAGATGTCAAGAAATAGCTTTGTTTTAATTGGCTTCTAA
The DNA here is from genome assembly GCF_000764305.2 of Hyalella azteca. NCBI lineage: Eukaryota > Metazoa > Arthropoda > Malacostraca > Amphipoda > Hyalellidae > Hyalella > Hyalella azteca. The sequence goes on along the minus strand of NW_025941232.1, from coordinate 43,253 downwards.
TCTGTAAGGGAGCTGAAAATTAACTTTCAACAAGCTAAATGAAATCAAACGATGAAAAAATTATGACAACGCACGAAAAATGATAACATCAATCTATAATTTAGTTGTTAATTATCTCCTTGTTGTATTAATTTGGCAAACTCGTGCGTGCGCAGATGGTAATAATATACGTTTAAAAATTACTTTTTAAAGACAACACTTCTAAAAATCCAGTGTCTCCAATGTAAAACATGTACAACGAATTTATAATTTTAATTTTGAATATTAAGAAATTAATTTTTTAATTATTTTAATGCATAAAAGAAATTAAATGTTCAAAACTATTTATTCTGTCAATTGATTCATGCATTGTCTCCAACTTTACGCAAGTCTGCAAAATTTCAGATAGATTGGACAAGTAGAAGTGTGTTAAATTTCGATTATAAGATTTGTAGAAGACAAAATTATTTTTTAAATTTTTTAATATTGAAAAAAAAAAAATTTTTTTAACTTTTTAAAATTATTTATTCTGTCAATTGATTCATGCATTGTCTTCAACTTTACGCTAGTGTGCACAATTCCAGATCAATTGGACAGGTAGAAGTGTGTTAAAATTCGACTGTAAGATTTGTAGCAGACAGACAGACAAACAAGAAGTGAAGTTAAAGAGAAGTGTTGTGAAAAGTAGCCATAATTTGCTAAATAATATCGAAGGGAACTACTTGAAGTTTGAATAATATCGAAAAAAACTACCCTTCATTTTATTAGGTCAAGATTGGTTTCAATTTAAAAAAAGTATACGTGGAACATTTTCAGTGGAAATTCGTCTCAGAACTGTCAATTCAATTCGGTCTACTAAAATTTACCAGAATTTCCTCTACATCGCCTTTCGAAGTTCTTCAAACAAACCTGAAGTCAAGGGTATAATTGTTGTGATAAAATTATTAAACGAGAGAATTATGAACAAATAAAAATTAGGAAGGAAAAAAACACTTGAATTGCTTAATGAGTTTTTAATTTAAATAGCAATGAGTTGTTGCCATGACTATTTAGACTGATTGACACATTATTTTGTTGCAGAATGGCAGCCGATAATCAATATACATAGGAGATAAAATGTATGTTTTGAAAGCGAAAATAATAATGTAAATTTAAGGCTTTCAACCCTTTTAACGCGTGCGAAATTCTTTTAAGTGTTGTCTACCTTATTGTCCTTTGTTTATAGTCCGTTACATCTATAGTCCATGACTGGCGCGTAATTAATTCACGTAAATTGTAACAGTTTTGAAGTGCGTTGACTGCTAGGTGCTGTTCTTACTCCAATCTCCAGTTTCTCCTCGAGTGGATTAATGATAAGTGATAACTGCCTAAGCTAGTCGTCATTTTATGAGCATAGTAACTTTACTAACTTAGTAAGTAATATTTATTTGTGAATCGTGATCATTCCTGAATAGTTGTATCCAGTAATCTACTTTCATATCTCCTGTAGATGGCTCCATCGCGTAAGTCTCGTAGCAGTTCTCCCTTTCTTGGCTATAACTGTTGACTGATTTCTGCTTTCAGTGCACCGTTCTGAAAAAAAAATTAGATTAGGATCAGTTTGTTAATGAAAAACCTAGAAACCTAGTGGGAAGCAAAAAGCATAGATCTAGGTTTTTTTCTGCTTCGGAGCGCCACAGTGCCTGCAGAGTGCCTGCTGGAGTGCTGGGGCTAAATGCTCAAGGATTTGCTCAAAAACCACCATGCACAGATGTGACAGCCTGACAGACTGACAGAAATGCAACATGCTGGGATATGGGCAAATTTTGAAGGGTTTCCATCTTATTCTTGTTTGCTACCGTAGGACTGTAGGAGAGGAAGAGTTAACTGACTCTGAAACCGTTCTTACTTCTGGGCAGAGGTCAACTTCTCCTGCTCTCTCTGCTGAAATACCTGAGGAAATCATATCTGCTAACCCCTAGGCCTTAATCATGATTATTGAGCCTGTACCAGCTGACTGTCCCATCACCAAATGTCTTGCAAATGATTTAGCTTCTAGCAAAGCTTTAGCCCAGTTATATTTTGGAACCATAAGGTCAAGGGGATTCAGAAAAATGTATGTAAAAATCTATTGATAGGATGGACAGCTAAGATTCTCAATGCATTACCAAACTTCTCTCCAGAGACTCCAGACTTAATAGTGGCAAATGGCAATCAAGAATGCTTTTTTTTGGGGGGGGGGGCAGTGGTGGGCACAGCTAACCTAAAAGTTAGCTTTGATGACCGGCTGACCGCTAATCCGCTAACTGAAAAGTTTGCTTCAATAACACTAAACCGATATATCACCAAAAAATGTAGCGGAATTTGCCACTAACCACTAACTTTTAATATATAAATTTAGATTTGGCCTAACTTTATTATTTTTTTTTGGGAGGGGGTGGGAACTCTGAAAAACAGGCCTAGAAAGCTGAACTTTCAGCCTTGAAAAGGAGCTTTCCAAAAAGATGTAGCATGCTAAGATCAGGTGATCAAGATGTACGTAACATAAATAATTAAATGAACAAATGAAATTAGGCATTCAACATACAGTTTACTAAACGAGTAAAAACTATTAAGGTTACACCAGGGTTATGCACTCCTTTTACTCTGGCTTGCCCTTCGCCTTCATCTCCTTGAGGTGATGATTGTTGCCTTTCATGAACATCAGGGGCCATACTTTCACAACTCGCTAAGTGAACATAAGTACTTACGCTCTATTTTCTTGTCTATGATTGGTGGATTTTGCTAGAAAGGCCGCCAATGATTGGCTGATGAACTTACGATCTCTTAACTTTTTTTGAAAGTATAGGCCCAGCCTCTCAAAGTTGGCATCTGACAGCGTGGCTCTCTTGGCACTCAAGATGTCCTTGCCTATGGAAAACAGGCACTTGCAATCAACTGAGCACTGGATGGGATGGCTGTGTTGTACCTAACGGAAGGTTCATCAACACCTGCTTTACCAAGAAGGCAACGTCAGTCAATTCCTCCTTCGAGCTGCTTTCCAGCCAGGTCTTCACCAAATTCTGTGCCTTGGACAATGTAGCACAGTAGCAGTAACACAAGACGTGTTTGGCTGACGAACATATGATGACGTAGTCAGCCGTCAGTGTGGGCGTGGCACACGGCTTACGATATTTAGAATTAAATCAGAGATTTTTAAACATTTTTAGCGGGCTTCCAGTTAGCGGAACTAAATTTAGCGGAAGCTAATTGGTCCGCTAAAGTTTTTCAAAGTTAGCTGGACAGCTAATCCGATGAGGAAAAAGTTAGCTTCTCTGATAAGTGGTTAGCGAAACTGTGCCCACCACTAGGGGGGGGGGGGGGTAAACATACAATTTATGAATGCAAATTAAGCCTATGCATTGCAAAACAAATTTATAACCAACAATGTTAAACAATCAAAATACAGTTTATTAAACTCAGTTAACAAAGAAATTCATATAAAAAAATCTTTTTCGTTTTTATGCACCTCTGACAGTCTGACTAGTGACTACTCCAGACCATAGTGGCAAACTGCAAAGCAGAGAGTTTCTTTAGAATCTCCTTCAAGTTCAATTTCAAGTGCTAGAAATAGACCAGAAAAGTATCGTGGATACCAGCATCATCATACATAGGCCTACCTAAGATATTGGCTTAAATCTTGGGTAAATGAGAAAATTAAAAATGAACTCATTCTTAAAGATCACTGGTTTGCCACTATGCTCCAGACGACAACCACACATGGTGGCGGTGGCACCAGTTCAAATTGTACTGCCAGGAACTGTATATGGACTACATGCATCAAGCTATTATTTCACGTTCAGCTGAAATGTTCAGTTCAGATTTAGATTATATTTGCTCATTCAGGAAGGAAATAACTCATTTGATTATCAATAGAGGAGATGTTCACATGCTTCTTATCCAGATTTTGCTTTCGATTTAATTCTTGACCTATAGCAAACTATGCATTGAGGCATTTTTTGCAAATGATATATAGATTGGAGTGATAGTGACAAACCACAGATTTTTTAGATTCTGTTTCCTTTCCTGCCCAGTGTGGGTTTCCTGGTATGACTGGGACTCAGAGAAAAACAACAACTTTTCAAGCTGCTACTAAAATTTTCCTGCCATTTTTGAAGCCATAAGATACAAATTTTACCCTTTTGCAGGCTAGGCTAGCATAGGAATGTGCATAAAAATGTTAATTTCTGGATCCATTATGAGGAATCATGGATATGGATAAATTCATAGATTCATGGATCAATTCATGAAATCGCAGAGGAAAATGCCATAAAATGGAATTTTTCATTTTTTCACTGCACTATAAGAAATCAAAAAATTTTTTTAATTTATGAATTCAAATATAAATAGATAATTTATCAAGCTGCTTTATATTGAATTAATTTATATTACTTCTTCTAACTTTTCGAAAAATGCAGAAAAAAGCATCAATTTCATTGTCCAAGTGAAAACTTTTGTTTAAATGCTCATATTTCTATTCTTGGGCAAAGCAGGGGTGAAGCTAGGTATGGATGGATGAGCAGATGATTGGTTATTGGCAGATTCATCATAATGTTACCTCAAACACAAATCAGGGAACAAGCTGGGCTTTTTTTGGAATGAGATTTCAAATGACCATGCTAGGTAATTTGTGCTCTAAAGGGTTAATGTAGCAAATGTCCATCTTTGCAAAATTATATTGATGGTAATATATAAAAGCCTATGATCATATCATTGTATAGATAATCTTACTTCTGCCTTATAAAAAATGTGGAATGAGTGTTGATTTTGTGGACCAACTCAAAACTTTCATTTAAATGCTCACATGTTAATTCTTGATCATAGTAGTGGATGGTGCTATGAAGGGAATGATGGTCAGACAATTGGTAATTGGCAGAGGGTTGATTGTTAACATGTAAAGCAACTTGCCTGCTAAGCAACTTGCCTGCTAAAGGGTTAAATGTGTAATTCCAGGATTTATTTACACTTTTTAAAGACACCCATATTGATGAATTAAATTGCATTTGGAAAATCAATCTAATGCAGTCACAGTACAAAAAAATTTTGTTTTAAATTTAAACAAGTAAATGAAAAGGAAACCTATTCAATCTTAATATGGTTCAATATCATTAGGGTACTGTTATTAAGGGAGATATATGGCTACCAGTACTTCAGTCTCTGAGAAAAAATCTGGTATCAGTGTTTGAGCCAAAACTTGTCATTAATTGCAGATGAGTTTGGCTTGAGCATGACATGTATATATACCGTAAAATGGGGTAACTTAGACCACGTTTTTTTATAAATGATGCCATTTTTTTACTAGCTAAATTAAACTTGAATTGAAACATGCAAAATACAGGTCTATACTCTAGCTTCACTCACCATAAATTGCTGGCTCCTGCCTCTCATAGTCTTTATGTAATTTAAAAAAAAATATACATTTAAAAATTACTTTTTAAAGACAACACTTCCAAAGAATCCAGTATCTCCAATCTTACAGATGTACAATGAATTTCTCATCTAATTTTCGAAAATTAAAAAAATTAATTTTTCAATTTTTTTAATATATAAATTTTTTTGATATATAAATTTTTTCAAAATTATTTATTCTGTTAATTGATTCGTGCATTGCCTCTGATTTCACACCAGTGTGCAAAATTTCAGATCAATTAGACAGGTAAAAGTGTGTCAAATATCAGTTATAAGATTTGTAGCTGACAAAATTATTTTTTTAATTTTTTTAATATTGAAAAAATTTTTTTTTTTAATTTCTAAAATCATTTATTTTGACATTTGATTCATGCATTGTCTCCAACTTTACACAAGTGGGCAAAATTTCAGATCGATAGGATAAGTAGAAGTGTATTAAATTTTGATTACAAGATTTGTAGCAGACAGACAGACAAACAGACAGACAAACAAGAAGTGAAGTTAAAGAGAAGTGTTGTAAAAAGTGATGGTCTTTGTTACCCCAGCTCTTGGGGTATCTTAGACCGGGTGGTAAAATCAATTATACTTTTTGGTAAAATAACTCCAGGTTTCGGTGCATTGTAGTAGAACTCTTCTAGTTACATATGCAAATGACAAACTTCAGAAAAGTGCCATAGCTTGCAAATGGGAGGTGCCGCCCCATAATGAGGGAAATGTGACTACCTAATGGCAGCCCTGATGGGGTAATATTGACTGGCTTGGAAATTAAGTTAAAATTACCATATATAAGACTCTGTAGAGTCTGAAACATAAAGAAAAAACATGAACAGGCTGTCAAACATAAAATATGTTATATATGGTAATTTTATATTAACTTCCGAGCTGGTCTATGTAACCCCGTCAGGGCTGACATTAGGTGGTCTAAGTTCCCCCATTTGGGGGTGGTGCCCCCATTTGCATACTATGACACTTTCCTAAAATTTGTCATTTGCATATGTAACTAGAAGAGTTCTACTACAATGCATCAAAACCTGGAGTTATTTAACCAGCAAATGAAAAAATTGGAGGGGGTACTCTGACAGGCTTTAAATAATAGCTTTTTTTCGTGGGTCACATTTTAAATTTTTTAACCTATTAGATATGCAAACTTTTTAAATCTTTCTATTGTGTTATGTAGCCTCAGTATTAGGCCTTTAATGCCCATTGAGAGACCTATTTCCAAAGAAAGTTTTCTGGTAATTCTTATGACCAAACGCAGAAGCTTGCCGAGTTTCTTGAGGGTGACCTCCTAAATGTCTACCAAGTTAGAGGTTGGCGTAAACTCAAGTACAAGGCAATGAAGCAAATGCTACTTGACTATGACAAAACCCACAAAGTGGGAGGCAAGCATTACTGGAGAAGAGAGTTGCAGGAAGCAACACCTAACATGAATGAACCTTGGGACATCTTTGGAATGTGTTTGGTTGAGCTAGCTGAATGAGGGTATCCTGGTGATAAAAAAGAATGGGCTCTACAATTGCGGCAGCGTTTCCTTGAATCACTTCCACCTTCCTTCAAAGTAAAAATAATTGATGCTGAGCAGGCATTGAGGGTGACTTCTGGTGGTAAAAATAAATGCATGAATTTCACTAATCTCATGCTAATGGCAAATGACTTGCAGAAAGAGAGACCAAAATCAATCATTTGGTCAAGCAACACGGAATCAGGAGTTCAGGACCAGCATCCTCGAACTTTGGTTTTCTCTAATGCTCATGGGAATGCCACCCAATTTTGTTCAGCCAAAAAAAGGGCTGAAACATCAAGTGGCAGTGAAGAGGCCTCCAATCCAGAGGCCGCGGGTTCGAATCCCATCGGAGATGCCAAATGTTGCCTGGTCTAAAATGTCTCGTACCGCAGGTGAGATAAACCTGTTATCTGCTTCTTGACTAGATAGCAACAACCCTATTCTGAATAAAGGAAAATGAAAGACTGGTTCTAATAAATTGAACTAAAATATGGGACAGTGAATAAACACATAACTTGATAAAATTGCAAAAGACTGATTGAATTAATTTGGAGAGTGTAATGAAAATGTGCTAGTTAATAGGATGTAAGGAGCATGGACAGGTGGAGATGAGTAGATTTAACTGCAAACAGAAAGAACAAAATAAAAATGCAAATCATGAATGACTGATAACCTGATGGGATGTAGAATGTAAACAAAGCAAGAACCATTAAACTCCATAAAACTAGTAAAAGCTCATCTCCATATTGTAAATTTATTTTTAAAACTAATTAGTACTTGCATGAGGATTGAATTGAAAAGAATCACTAGAGAACAGATAAATAAAGGAACACTGCAAGATGAATTGAGAACATAAGCTTACTGGAATTAATTATAACCATAATACAATATAATAAATTAACTTCTTCAAACTAAACCATATCAGTCAGAGATGAACACAACCAAAGTAAAATGCAAGGGAACACAAAAGATTAATATCAATGAAATTAGCACAATAACAAAGACAAAACTTAACCTAAATAATCAATGAATAAATGAAATAAATTTCTATGACACTCACCAGTGCAACTGAGTGCCCAGGCTGAGTGAGATATGTACTGAGTAGGAATCCAAATACTTAAGAGTGATAATTCAAGTTTGCAAATGATACTTTGGTCATCTACACTGAAAAAGATAAAAAAATATTTAATTTAAATTGAGTTGGATTGAGAACTAAAGAAATATGATAATTAGTAAAGAGAGACATGAAGGTTGGGCTACACAGTAGCCTTATTTAACCTCCGGTAACAACATCATCTAACTACACATTTAATAAACAGATATCACATACTTTCCATACACCCTGTGTTTATTGATGTAGGTATTTAACAACTTGTGAGGAATAAATTACAGTTTGCTTGCTAGAAATACAAAGCAGATTCTCACTTCTTTTTCTACCATGCACCTGCACTGATCACTTTTATATCAATTTCTAACTGTGCTCAATAAAAACTAACCCATGAGTATTTTTTTTATACCAACACTGCAGTCTCGTTTTTGCTTGACTATCTTGGCCATTAGGGGGCCAATAGGGGCTACATGCTGTGCAGGTTGGCTGGACTTTTATTAACACCTGAAAGCTGATATGAGGTGCAGTGCATGGCATGTTGGTAGAAACTACTCATAAATAATCATAACTTTGAATGTTTATACATTCTGGAACATAGCAGCAATGAGAGTTTTTTTTAGATACCAGTTCATTTATAATTCCCTGATCTAATTGAAAAATCATTTATTTAATTATAAAATAAATTTCTTTATTAAAAATAAAATTTTTCTTATCAATATCTATGCATGTTGATGCTTGTGTCCAGGGTATGTTACTGTTCTATTTATGGGAATCATAAATTAGAAATCTAAAAAACAAAACTCGGTACTTGCTGCAGTAAGTGACAGAGCGCACATTTTCTCATCAACAAAAACGTGAAGTCATGGACAGACGGACAGACAGAAGGACATGACTAGCACAATAGCACGTTTTTTCCAAAAATGAGAAAATGTGCTAAAAAAAGTCAGATTTACCATATAATCTTGAAAACAATCTCTCAATTATGTTTCTCTCTTTAGGTGCTTTCCAGTAAGTAAACTATATTAATATTTAAACTTTTCTCCATTTCTTTACACATTGAGTGCAAAATGACCCACGGGTGGGTTGTTTATTCAAATGAACCACTATTTAATTGAACCCCATAAATTGATATTATCACCTTTTTGAGCACATTGTGTTGATAATAATATGTTACTGTTTGAAATGATAGAAAAATGTGTTTAACTATTGTATTCTTATGCCAGAAAAAGTATATCAATTACCGTCAACTGGGGCTACTCGGGACGATTTCTAATGTTTTTCATTCATGACTTCTCATCATGGAACATTTCATAAACAAGTTTAGGCTCATTTCAAAGCTCTTTGCAAGAGCTATCTCATGGCTTCTCCAAAAAAATTCCATATGCTATTTGTAAGGTGCCAGAAGCAAAAAAATAGTGTCCCAAGTAGCCCCATTCGATGGGGCTACTCGGGACACTTGGAATAAAACTTCATTTTAAAACATTTGAAGCAAGCAGAGTGTACTCATCCAATACTAACAGTACTCCGAAGTCCTCCTCTTTCATTGTAGATGATTGTAGAGGTAGAATAAATGACATTTTCTGTGATTTTTACTTGTTTTTCCTTTATTGATATGATATTACCATATGCATTAATTACCATATTATTGATGCGATATTACTGTATTATTGATGCGATATTACTGTATCCATGAACATGCCATTGAGCATTTACAACAACCTTGTCCATTGCAGGCTTCTTATCAGCAGCCTTATAGCATTTCTTCTGTATCTGTAATCTTACAGGACGGCTTGTAATTTCACACTATTTTAATTGGGTTAAGTGAATTTGCTATAAAAAAAGATCGTGAAAAACATACCTGAAACAGAAAGGAATGTTTTAGTGACAACCATTATATGTTTTGCAGAAATAAATCATAGTTTAGGTCAATTACTTTTCATTCTATGATTCCTGGTGCACAATTCTAAATGTGATATTCTATGCACTATTTTGTGATGACCGATGATGCACTAATTTTTCAATAAGTGAAATTTTTTTGCTGAGCGAGGTAAATGTAATCAATATTCTTTATTTTTAATATATTTTTTTCTTAACTGGAGCCTATGCTGAGATTCTACTGTAAATGCGTTTTTTGGGGTGTCCCAAATAGCTCCGGGCGGGTGTCCTGAGTACCTAGCCCTGCTGTGCGGAAATGGCCACAATTTTTTTTGGATTGAGGTATGTAAATTCCACAAATAAAGTTTTCATCCTGACACTTGTCTGCCACTTTTTTGTAAGCAAAATTTTTTAATACAGCAAATATTTTTTTTACTACAGACCTTAGCACAAGTAACTTTTCAAAATATCATTTTCACAATTTTTTTCAGGAATTTTTCAAAGCTAGTAAATGTAGTATTTTTGAACTTCCTTTATACTACATGGATAGGAAAAATTTTGACATTTACGCCACTATATTTAGTTTTGCAATATTCCAATTAGTTTTGCTACTAAAACAGTTTTACGCCATGTCAGAGGACTGTCCCAAGTTACCTCGCCCATCCCGAGTAGCCCCGGTTGATGGTACCTAAATTAGAAATTTAAATTGGAACTCAAAAAGAATTGCACCAGTGCACAGTTGGCTGCTTCAGGATCAGCATTCAATGTATTAATCTTGATATATCTGCCTACAGATGTGTGGCTTAAAAATATCCCCATCCTGTTGAAGGGATTAGGAGGAACAAGTCTTCATTGCTGCACAATAATGCCAGCAAACAATGAATAAAAATTTCTCTTGATACCTGTCAGGTTAGAAGTTATTATTTATTCTGCTCATTATTCTGCTACCACTCCATACCAGTGTTACAATATCAGTTGCTATGATACATTTTTTATTGAAAATAGATATAAGATAAAAATTATTTCCCATGAATTGCATTTGCATTTATGCATGAATGAATTGCATGAATTGCATTTTGCATTATTATAGTCTATTCAGCTGAGAAATTTGCTCTCTGATCATTCAAATTCATTGGTTAATATGAATTGAATGGAAATTGTGAGGCTTAATATATATCATTATTATGTTAATTAGGTGGATGGAGTTTGCAATGATGGCAAGTAACACATTCAATTCTGAAGTTGTGCAACCACTTCCTGCTGCTGCCATGGAGAGGGGCTGCAATGCTGTGCCAAGCCTTGCTCAAATTTGTGCTGATGTTGTTGAAGGGAAGTCTGGAGGTGAGCTTGGTGACCCGGTGTTTACTGTACACTACTAGGATTTGAACTTTTAGTTGAGGGTTCAATCCCATTTCTTGTGACACTTCTGGTCAGAATTGGCAAGGTGGCAGGATGGTTAAGAATTGATGACAGGCCCAAATGGCCTAATCAGCACTGACACTGCTATATATATTAAAAATGTTGTTGAAACGTTAGCTTAAAGTTTGTATACATAGTTTTGCGCAGTTCTGCTGGTTGTAAAGTTGACAAAATTTTGTGAGTATTAGACTCTTTAAGCTGAATTTAGATTAAAATTTACAATTAATTTTTACTTACAAGAACCATATAGGTATATGCAAAAGAGTGCTAAGGAACTTTAATCATGAGGGAATTATTTTTGTATGATAAAAGCTTATAGCATTATGCAGTTCTAAAGAACCACAGTGTTAGAAAAAAGTGAAAGTGTTAGAAAGTGAACCATAGTGTTAGTGTGAAAGAGCATCATAATTTTTATTGTGCAGATTCATATGCTGCTGCTCTTGCTTCAAGTGCAGAAGTTAGAACTGAGAACATTAAGAAAGAAATGGAGCCTGTATGTGTGAAGGAGGAGCCATCACAAGATTATGATGAGGTATGCAAGATACCTACTATTCCTCTGAATATTTGAATATAATCTAATTCCTTAATATTGTATCAATTGTCTTAATTGAAGAGTAATTTATTTATATTAATGAATGAGAACCTGTCAAAAACTAATCATGAATCATTCTTTTACACCTGAACAGCTATAAACAAAGCATGGTATATTTGCATTTTTATAGTCTATTTATGACAGCTTCCTTCAATTTTCCTATGTTGAATGTTTCCAACTGTTGTGACAGGCTTGTGCAAGTGATTACCTGGAGCTCGTCATGACTTCGTCAATACCTAGTCCTGGAGCTCATCACGACTCTCTTCCACCATCTCATCATGACTCACTTTTACCATCTCATCATGACCCACTTCCACCATCTCATCATGATCCACTTCCGCCATCTCATCATGACTCATTTCCCCTATCTCCATCTTGCTGGCCTGGCAAGATGGAGGAGCCGTGTGAGGCTCTTGATTATCTCGACGCTGGTCAATCTTCCTTGCTCTCTGATATTGTAACAGAACTGGTGAGTTCTTATTGATATGAGGAAATATGTATGGAAATATTATATATATTCCTATATTTTACATTTTATTTAAAGAAATAAATATTTCGAAATTCTTGAATTGCAAAAGTGTAGTATCTTGTTGAGAATAAGCACCCTAGATGTTGCTGGGGTGCGTATTCTTAACAGGAACATTGCTCAGGTGCGTATTCTTAACAAGACCCAATAGTCATGATATGGAGATGCATTAAAACAAGGTGGGTCACATTGATATTTGAGGATAAAGTTACATATCAAAATTCCTAATTGATGTTTGAGAAGAGGTGTTGGTACATTCATTTGTACCAAAGAACAATTAATGAGTTGTTTTCATTATGAGGAAATATGAATTATGGAATTCTCATGTAGCGATTGTCTCAGTAGACGCTAGAAAATTAATTTCTGTCCAACCCTGAGGAGCAATGCCCCATTTATCAATGGAAACATCTGATTTGCAGCATCCACTGTCAGTCTGTGTGGCATTCATGCACAATGCAAAACGAGCATCGTCAACGCAATCTCCTGGGTTTGGACCAGCTAAAAGTAGTACTCCCAATCAACCTGATGACAAGAAGGCAAAACACGCAGCATTGATGAGGAAAATACGAAGTGATCCCCTCAGGAAGGCTGTTGAGCAGGCGCAGAACACGGCATCACGCAGAGAAAAACGAAGTGATCCTGTCAGAAGGGCTGCTGAGCAGGAGCGGAACACGGCTTTACGCAGAGCAGCACGAAGTGATCCCGTCAGAAGGGCTGCTGAGCAGGCACAGGACACGGCAGCAAAAAGAGCAGCACGAAGTGATCCCGTCAGAAGGGCTGCTGAGCAGGCACGGAACACGGCATCAAAAAGAGCAGCACGAAGTGATCCCGTCAGAAGGGCTGCTGAGCAGGCGCGGAACACGGCTTTACGCAGAGCAGCACGAAGTGATCATGTCAGAAAGGCTGCTGAGCAGGCGCAGAACACGGCATCATGCAGAGCAGCACGAAATGATCCTTTCAGAACAACTGGCACTTATTATTCACATAATGCAGATGCTCCGGAACAACCATTCTTCGATCATTTCGCGGTAGCTCCGGTCAACCTAAAATTTCACGAAAATACATAAAAATTGAAAACCCACCCCATGGCGCAATAAAGACAAAGTCCTGTAATAAGGACCTGAGATTAAAACCTTGGTCATGTTACATATTTTTGGAAAGGCCAAGCTTCAACCAATCTAAAACTATAATCTAAATCATGGCACGTTTTAAAGTATTCTAAAAATCTACGAAAACATGAAGTCACGGACGGACGGACAGACGGACATAACGAGCACAATAGGGCCTTATTTTCCGTAAATGAGAAAATGCGCTAACTATTCTATGTTATCGACGTGTCGATCTCATTGATGTATACAAGTATATCTATGGTTCATATAAGGTACCAGGATTCCTAGGAGTTGAAACACGAACCAACACCTGAGACCACGGTTATTAACTGGAAAAACTGCGTTGTAACACATCCGTGCGACAACACTTCTCGCTTCGAGTCACCGACAAGTGGAACAGCCTTCCTGATGACATCGTTGTCGCTCCGAGAAGAACGCGTCCAAGATCAGACTAGAAAGCTATTCGAGATCATATGTTCAGTCTTGAAATGCTTAGCACGTTACGGACCTGGAAATAAGCCCAGTAGCTATCTCAAACCAATGTCAGTTATGAAAAGATTTGGTCAAAGGCCGATTTTCAGATCTCCTTTGAATCAGGTCACGAAAAGTGCAAGAATCGGTAATAGGCCATGGGCCTATTTCTTCAGCGCCGACACTTCTATTCGAAGACATGTCGACCCAAATGTCGCTCTTCATATAGGGTTTATTCTCACACAGCTCGCACTACCGAGTGTGCTTCGCTCATACTGGCCAAAATCTGGAAACACGTAGTTCTCCAATTTTCGAGCATTTGTGGGAGATATCCAGGAAGATTTTCTGGGGCTTAAATTCTTGGCGCAGGATGCTTTTGTCCGGTGTCAATTTACTTGACCTGATAGAGATTGAGGACGAGTCAACACCTGGTAGACACGTGATGGATCACGCGATCAAGACCTCAGTAGTGGGCGGAAGCGAAGCTAATAAAAGGTCTAGCAACCTTAAGCAAACCCCCCAGTAGCTGATGAGCACTCCGCGATGTAGCGTGTCGGTAGAGTTCTCCGACCTTACGGTCGATGCCGTAGCTTATTCCTCTGTATCGCGACTCTGTATTACCACCCCGTATACAAGATACGTTATTTGGACTGATGTGTCTTACTTATCCCTCACTATCTTAGTCAACGTAACCCGATCCTGAGGTAGAGCTTCATGTAGTGAGTTTAATATATATATGTTGTTGTTACTTTTCTTTCTTTTATCTTTTTGGTGTTAGTTTGGTTCGGTTCCTTTCCTTTCCGTTGGATTCTTATTTTTTGAGCTTGTTTTATTGTCACCTTTTGTTTTTGTGTTAGTTCCGGTTGTTTTCCCATCCGTTTTTTTCGATTTCTTCTATTTTTGGGCCTTGTAGCTGCTTGTGTCTGTGCTATTTATTTTCCTGTGGTTGTATCGTTCGCGCGCTGTACAATCTATTTGTTGTGGCGGTATTCCGTTATGGCCCCACATTAACAGAATATTCATCCTCTTCTGAAGCTTTTTTGTTCTCACTGCTGCTGGAAACTTGCCACGGAGGTTCATCACTTTACGTAGAGGGTTTTGGTTTTTGTTGGTGTGAGTGTCTGTGAAATCACAAGCGCTAAAGATATCTATTGTATGTTGTTATTGAAAGAACTGAAATCGATTCGAGGAAGATCCTTCGCGTGCAACACTTAGTAATGATTTAAATACTAATTTGAATTATTCTGTCACAAATGCGCCCAATAAATGTGACGAGTTTATTTCTTAAACACAACAACCAAGTTAGGCGCTACGGCAACCCTCCTCTTCCACAACGCCTCGTGATTTTACCATTGAAAGTTACATTTTAATCCTAGGTAATGAATATACATGTACCTACACAATAACTATCCTAAATAGGCGGTCTATTATCCCCTCCCATATTTTGCATGTAATTACGCAAACATTGTAAAAATATATGTCTGATTTCAATGTACCTTAGCCTTTGATATTCATTTCCTTAACGTTATTACTATGACGAAGGGAGCCCATCCGTGGACCAAAAATTTAACTCGTAAACCAGCCCTAGCGCCAGCGCCTACCCTCATAATGCAATAACTATACTCAGCCTCGCACCCAAGAAGCTGTAGGTAACTGAGTCATCTCACCTCACAAACTTTAACTCACAGCTGCCTCACTCCACAGCCTGCTGCATCAAATAGTTAATTATCAACAGGTCCCACTCCATAGAATTTTACTCCATACTATCACTTCTCACACGTGCCGTAAGCCTTAATTACTGTCCGCAGACTACGCCGGATCACCGTAAACCTGCTCTGCTCCTAGCAGGACTGGCGTAATCCCGCCGCACGCCACAGGCTGAAGCGCTTCTGGCCCAACCTATTACGCCATGCCCCGACTCTCCCCCTTCCGCAGTCAGAAAGCTTTGCTCGCTCGCTGATCAGTTGTGCGCCAGGCGCTATGGAAAGAGGACATGCATGAATTGCTTTCCGAGCAGCTCGTCAACTCTCGCTAATCATACATTTGACGCTGTTGGAAATTGTTGCTGCACGATACTGAATTTCTAGTGATGCATGAAGGGAAGGCAAACATTTGTTATCCTCTGGGATTTTGTTCACATGGCAGATTGAAAGAATGCTTAGAACTTAGAATAAAGTCCTAAATTCCCGTTATAAAGACCATGAAAATCAATTTATTAACAATTTAAAGAGGATATGAGCTGCAAGCGGTTTGGCTTTCTCTATTGATTGAACTTGTCACGTCCAGTACGTGCATGACGTGTAATTTTTTATTCGTACGCTAAATGCGCGGACGTCACAGTATGCAAATTCACGTTCACCCCGCCCGCACCTTGTGTTGATAGCTGCTGCTGGGAGTATAGCGCTACAGCTGCGCTACTCCATAGGCCGATTAGTTTTAAGTGTTATACATGTTTTGTTAATTTATTGTGATTTGTGAATCTCATCCATTTATCGCCAGTGTAACGTAATTTGTCTATCTCTCAGGGCTAGGGTAAAGCGACCAAATTCCACCTTAAGTTTACCATTCAGACTAGGGCTGCCATTCACGTAAGTTCAGTAACCTGCTGCTGTCACAAGTGATGCATTCTGATATATCTGGCAACATTATGATTTAAATGTCGTTAAACCTGAATCCTTTAGTAAATGAAAAACACTTTTATTGTTTGTATATTTGACTTTCTATTTGCGGCATTTTCTGTTCCGCAGTTTAACAAAACTGAAATAAGAAGATTTAAATGAAGATGTCAGAAGCCTTTATTTCTAATTGTTCCTGCCTGGCTATTATTGAGTGGCCCTTGGAATTCTAGCCAGAACAGAACTTGTATTCCTTGCAATTTTTTAAACCGATTTTTGCATGGTTAAACTATATAAGGTTGACTTAAGAGAAGTTCCGCCTTTCAGTTCAGCTTTCTTGTTACGTCACGTAGATCGAGAAACGTAAACAAACCCGTCATTCTCATGACGGATTGGTTGACTGGTTTGGTCGCATTTCGGTAATTGGTTAATGCCCGTGACGTCACTGAGATCAGTGACGTCACAGGCGAACAACGAACTACATGCGCGAAAATGAGCTTCTCATGGGTCAACCTTATACTACTTCAACCATGCGATTATGGTACGAAACGTTCGCAATGAAGGTGTGGTAAATTTAAATGTCCTCTATTTGCTTTTAAATTATTTCCCATAATTTCAAGCAAAGATGAATATTTAGGATGTTAATAAGAGAGGTTGCTCATGAGGCGTATCGAAATTCATTAAAAAATTGGGTGATATTAAGAATTACACGTTTGTTTCGTACTGTCACCGACAATTTGCTTTGCAAAGAATGCAAGATATTCAATAACTGTCTAATGCCTATACGATAGCAATTCCCTCGTTAAACATGACTGAACTGAAGAGATGTGGTTGGTCAACCGCCGCATAATTCCCCGAGCTGCTTAAATAATCTACTTGCGAGGGAGCGAAATAAAATGTGATGCATGCGTAATTACTGACGCTAATTATAATGAACGATATCGGAACAATATTTAGCATTCTTTTCTGAATGAACATGTATTGGGTTTGCTCATCCGCTCATGATAAAGAAAAAGAAATTTTATTCATATTATCGAGTAAAACGTACAAAACTTCACCTTAAAAAGAAATGATGAATGATTCTAATTCCTAAATTAGTGCTATTAGCTTAAACTGATGATTCTCATATAATAATGAGTTCACTCGCGTAGCTCAAACGAAAATGCAATTTAACAGCCAAATTCACTTCAGAACTGCAAATCGTAGAGCCATTCAGATATCAGGCAAGACAATTGACGTTAAATAAGAACTATAACCGCTTTTCTCATGCGCAGTTAAGTGGTACGTGCAATTTCAATAGAATAATTGAATAGTTGCACGCATTGTATTTACGATACCGTAACTTGTAATCGAAGTTAAGGGTTATATTTGTTAACTATTTACACGTTTCCTTTAATTAATCTTATAGAACACAAACGATTGTGTCCAATTCATTAGCAAATGGAACGAAAACTTCTACTTGGGTAAAGACAAAAACTATTTCGATCGAGAGTCACAGAGAACTAATTAAAAGATGGTAGCAATAACGCGGTCCCTGCTGTCGCCAACACACACCTCAGGCCTACCGCGTAGGTATTACCACTCCACCAAATGCGTCAAAAAATGAGAAAAGTTTAGATTCGCACCACAATATATGAGTCATTATGTTTCTTGTACCTATATCTGTGCGCCCGAGTCTGGAGTTTGGAAACGTTGTGTGGTCACCGAGATTTGATAAGGACAGAAATTTAATAGAGAATGTTCAAAGACGTGCAACAAGGATAATTCCAGGCTTGAAGGGCAAGTCCTATGAAGAAAGATTGAAGATTATGAAGCTTCCAAGCCTCAGTTATCGACGTCTGCGTGGGGACCTCATTGAAGTATACTGAAGGATTACTAGAATTTGAAATAAGAACCAACACCAGGGGCCACGGCTATAAGCTAAAAAAACTGCGCTGCAACTTCTCCACGCGACAAAATTTCTTCTCGCTTCGAATCACCGACATGTGGAACAGCCTCGCCGATGACATCGTTGGCGCTCCAAGTATGAACGCGTTCAAGAACAGACTAGATAAAGCTATGGAAAAATATATGTTCAGATTTGAAATGCCTAGCTCCTTATCGAACGTGGTGGAAGTCTAGTAGCTACTTCAAACTATCGTCAGTCATGAAAAGATCTGGTCAAATGACACGATTTTAGATCTTCTGTGGACAAGGCACGAAAAAAAGAAAAAGAATCAGCGACAGGCCACATCAGGCCTACGCTTCAGCGCCGACATCACTATGTTATGTTATGTACTCAGTGCTTGAGATGCATTTATGAACTATTCAATGCACTACTGCAGTACAAAAATGTCATGAAACTCACTGCACCAGGACCAGGACAGCCTAATAGATCGTAGCCTAAACAATAATTAATGAACGACCTAAGAGTCTCAACGTAATGTTGTCGTGACTTGAAAAAATTAGCGACATTTTACAGTGTATTACGGTATGGAAATTTCGCGAAGCGAAATTTCCGAATTGAAAGCGGAAAGGTTCCCGAATTGAATATCGGGAACCTTTAAAATTAGCTAATTTTCATAAAAACTGATCTATAGAGACAAATGAAATAAGCAACAAAATATGAATACACAGAAGATTCTCAGTTTACTTTTTAAAAGTTTCGATGCATTAATTGTTATTGGTAACAAATTTATCTTCCGAGAAGGGATCTTTCGATCCTTCACTGAGAGGCCAATAAATTTTTATAAGGAACTGGTGAGCAAATTTAGACGTTTAATTACCTTACATGGAAGATTTTTACCAATATAATGTTAGATATTGACATATTGTATAAGAATTTGTTCGCCACTACTGACGTTAGCGAGGGGATAATCCATAGTTTCAAAAATTGTCAACGGTGCTGTGTACATAACTCGAGGCCGCCTTGGCATGAGGTTTATCGATCCCAAGATAATCATGGAATGTCGATGAAAATTATTATCATACCGAACATAAAAAATAGAGAGATTTACATGCCGGTTGGACGAAAAAAGTCCAAACGGCATGTGAATTGTTAAAATTAAATGCACGATTACTCAAATCGAAAATTCTCTTTTTATTCTGTAGCAAAATGAGGAACATATTGGCCACGATTTTAATGGAAAAGTTTTAAAAAATCAGGAACATCCTCACGTCAAAACTTCAAGCACCGCTATGATCAAATCGATGAATGCTAGTTCGATTCTGTAATACATGTGCTGGAATGGAATTAATTAGATTTTTCGATACCATGGACCAAATGAACTTTTTGTAGAATATGGAAAAAATTGGTCAAATTGACATTTTCAAAATGGAATATTTGAATTTCGTCATAACATGACATAGTTATCTCGGCGCTGAAGTGTAGGCAGAGCTGGGCAGCGCTACTTTGAAATGTAGCGGGAGCTACCGCTACCGCTACAATGGTTTAAATGTAGCGCCGCTACCCCTACCGCTACTGAAAATGTAGCGGCCGCTACATGTAGCGCGCTACTACCCACCTCTGATGCTAACTTAAATCCTTCGTGAAATTCACGCTGTAATCTTGCATTATTGAATACTTTATCAAAGACCAAGAGGGCCCGCACTCCACAACAACGTTATAATTGAGTCTAAAATCTAAACAATAATTTAAGTCCAGACCCTGCTTGGTGTAAGTTTCATGTATATTCTTTCTATATATGGTCAAACTATTGTTAAATCTCACTCCCAGCTTACGTCATCAATACCCTCGAGAAAAGACTACAAACTAAAACTCTTCGTTTCCTAACTGCGTAACATCAATGTCATATCCCTTTCCGTGGCATACAGGAACAAGGCTGATTAATGCTTGCCGAAGTAGCCGAGAGGAGGGCAGTTCACCCATGCGACATACAGCATACAGACGACTGGACGAGTTTTTAGAACGGGATTCCAAAATTGAGATTTTATGACTGCGTTCATTTTAAAGCGAGATTATAAAAGAAATTTCAAAACGGTTTCTTTTCAGAGGCAAACCATTGCATTTCTAACTTCTCGAATAACAAGCGCTGGCTTGTTAAGAAATGCCGAACTTTTCTCTCTTTAAATTTTAGAGAGAGATCATTCTTAGTAACGCCACTAAGACTCAGACTCGGTGTGCTGTTCAAGTTTCTAATGTTATCGTCTCTTTTCTCACATTTTTAGTTCAGATATCATTCTTACAACAAATGAACTCCCACAACATGATACAATATGCACTAGCAATAAGATGGCTGCATGAATGGCACATCTTTATGGAATAGTTGAAAAAAAATTCCGTATGTTGACAGCCCTTTCAAAAACATTTGGAAAATAAAAAGCCGTCTGGCGCTGAGTGCAACGTTGTATACTTCCATTTACAGCAGAAAATAAAAAAGCCGGTCTTTGACTGCCAGCGTTGACATACACAACCCTGTTATAGGCTCACAGCTTCACCAGCAGCCCTCCTGCTGCACGGGGTTGTACTCTATGCCGTCAGGGTTGAGCCCCAAATCCTCTGAGGGGAGAAAAAACATATCTTTACGTAACAACATGAACAGGAGTACTCAGCACAGAATCATTCATCTTTTGCAGTGAAATTCACATTAATTTCAGGGGAAGAATAATATTAATTTGCTTCCCGTATAGTTTCAATGCTTCTTGTCTTACTATTATTGCCCATTCTTCGTCTAAAAATACCGTTATCTTGAATAGCTTCAGAAAGTTGAGACATGTTTAGAAGTCATCAAGCAATAAACCTGCCTTCAACTCCTTACTCTTGAAATTATTTACAATTACAATAGGATCTCTCGAATGATTCTATACAATATGACCTTTCGAATGATTCTAAGTTTGAATCACATTCCACACGATTCATTAGTCAAAAAACGTTAGTTCACGTTATATAGTGCTCAAAGAAATGCTACACTTTTGCCTAATCGCCAACATACAATTGTTATGTTGTAATTATAAAATGAAACAAGCCGATTGAAAACAATAATTAGAAGAGGCTTTCTTAAATACATTAACTTGCCCTCAGATGATATACTAAGGTGGAACTATCATTCTCAGCATTGGAATGAGAAGAATTCGAAATAAGTTATCTCATTTTCATTGCAACAGCATAAAAAAGAAAGACGTCAAATTTAAATTACATGTTACCCTTGATTTAAAAGGTATTGGATCGTAATTAAAATATTTACTTTTCTCTGAAACAAAATGATTACTTTAAAGTTCCAAATCAAGCGACGCTCACGATACTTAAATAAACCGTGTCTCTAGTGAATGTCTCGAGATCTCATCTTCATGTACAAAATTTTTCATCTGAATTTCAAACTATAGCAGTGAGGTATATTACAATTTTCTTAATCATTCATCACTAGAATGACTGAATAGGCCTGGACTCGTGTTACATAAATTACAGCAAGTCATTCGGTTCAAAGCTTAAGAACCTTAACACCAGTCGAGCGCACACTTTCCACCTAGTTCTAAGTACCACCTAAATGGGCTCAGCTAG
Source organism: Hyalella azteca (assembly GCF_000764305.2). Taxonomy (NCBI): domain Eukaryota; kingdom Metazoa; phylum Arthropoda; class Malacostraca; order Amphipoda; family Hyalellidae; genus Hyalella; species Hyalella azteca. The sequence continues at coordinate 21,131 of NW_025941232.1, read as the reverse complement.
ATCGCGTGACGAAGCTTTTTGATTTACGTGGCTTCTCGTTTGCTTTTAGTCTTCATGCAACGTTTCCGTTTGACATATCCATTGCACAACATATCCATTAGACATTGCTATCGCACGGTAATCACACAGATCTCGTAACTAACATCATTTCTCGATCCGTCGTTGCAACTAACATGCCATAAGAAAGTCTTAGACGTTAATTAAGATTTCCTAATAATTGATCTAAGAAGGCAGTGAGGTAGAAATTTATTGGAATGGCTTGGAATATAAATCTGATAGACAATCCGTATGCAGTCTGCACTTTATCTGCGGCCTCTAATTGTGCTAAAATGGGGCCCCATGGGCTTTTTTTTATAAATGCCTTGGCAAGTGTTGCATTTGCCGTCTGGCTCATTTCTAAAGGCCCGTTCACACTAGGGGCAACACACGAGAATCAAGGGCCTCAAAGCGCATGCAGAGGCGCTTTGCAGCCTCTGCATGCGCTTCTTGACCGATTGACGAGCTAGCGATTGGCATTTGGCAGGGGCCATGCCTCATGAAACACAAGCACGGCGCTTAGTAGATAGCTATTAAAGAATTGATATCACTTGTATGCTTAAATCGCAAATTAACTAAGAATTTAAATTGAATTAAAAATTTAAATCAAATTAAAAATCTAAATTAATTAAATAGAGAAATTCAATTCGTTCTATGGTTGCAATGTATCAATTTGTGACTTCTGATTTGTGATTCTAGATTCAACGAACTGACGATGGAGCTGGTCTCCGAAACGTTTTCTATAAAGATATGAATTTTTGTGGACTATTCTTTGCTTTTAAATTCTTAGTTAGTAGATAGCTGTCTGTGGTCTAGTTAGGTTAATTGTGTACGCTGGTCCGGCACACCTAATGTCAACACCACTCTCGTTTGGAGTCACTCTCTAGTAGAGAACCTAATTGATCTTTATATAGAAAATGAAAGCTTATGGAGTGTTTGGTCAAAGGAGTACAAAAATCGAAATGCAAATGATGTAAGTTATTTTTACATGACGTGTTTAGTTTATGTGATTTTAGCAACTCCTGACAATTTATGCATTACCGTTTAGCGATTTCAAAGGAATTGATATAATATCGGTACGAATATTGGAACTTTTTATTTAAGAATAGACTATATTTTTATAAACTGTATCTTTTTGAATGTGCTAGTTCTCTAATTATGATGCCTATGCTAAATTCTCGTTTACAACTGGCATAGTGCGAAGAATGACTGACCGCAGCACACCCGAGAAAAATGGCCCACAGCTCAAATTCGGTTACATCCACCCTCATTGACGTCTAGGTGGCAACTAGTGTTCAAAGCGCGCAGTCTCAAACTACCCGAGTACAAAAGTAGTGTGAACGGTTGTGCGCGGTGAGGCACTGCAGCAAACGACTCAAAACACATGTCGTTGCCACTAGTGTAAACGGGCCTTAAGACTGGCCAGATAGCTAAAAAATATTATTATTTTATTATATGTATATACCCCCAAAAATTTAGTTAGTTTAAAACTTCGTGACAATTAATCCACATGGTTTTTACTTTCTAATCTCACATGTTTTACCCTCAAAGGAACCAATAACATGCGGGAAATGAATGCCCCACCAGCATATTGCAGGAGGGCCGCTTCCTTGTCAGCCGCAATGGTTGCGGTGCGCGAGAGGATGTGCACGCAGTAGTTCGTCACTCCGTTGTCATTAGTGTCGCAGTCGTACTCCACGGCCGAGTCCTGCAACACATTATAATTGGTCGCAGTGCTAAGCAGCATTAGTAGCAGTGCCTGCACTCCCCAAATCATAATTTCTAAGTTATGCAGCAGTGCGTTTACTATTGCCAGCACTCACCACATCATAATTGCTAAGTTATGCAGCAGTGCGCTTATTGTGGGAGCGCAGCCGTGGGTAACAAAATTGACTCGTAAACAGGCCCTGGGCCCAAGGCTAACCATCAGCATGCAATATCTACACAGGCTCAGAGCAATGAGCTGTGGGTAACTCCGGCTAACAGTAAATCCGCTTTGCACAACACAGCCACTGCTTCACAGCGCCGGAGCACAACTGGCCGGAGCGCAACAGGCCCTACCGCAACAGGCGGCGCAGGTTAGGTTAGGTTAGGTTACGTTAGGAGTAGCTGTTGCCGTAGGGCCTGCTGCGCTCCGGTCAGTTGTGCTCCGGCCTGTATGCGCTCCAGCCTGTGACTGAACGGCGCTGTTGTGGTGGGCGCTTTGTGTCGAAAGCCGTGAAGATGCCCGGCTGCGTTATGCTCGGGAAGGTATATAAATCGCACTGTGGACTTGGGCTATGCTGACCTCTAGCTATCCATCCCTTATTGTTGCCTCCACTCACCACATCACAATTGCGGAGCTTTGCAGCAGTGCGTTCATAGTTGCCAGCACTCACCACTACATAATTGCTAAATTAGGCAGCAGTGCTTATATGGTTGCCTGCTCTCAACACCTTGCAATTTCTTGGCTTGGCAGCTGTGAGCTCATTGTTGCGTGCAGTCAAATTGACTTTGATGGAAGTCATGCATTTCTCGTGATGTTTGAGTAGTCTATAGAATGATTGTGAATAGAATGGGGGAAGGATGTACGTGGTGAGAGTATGAGACATCTTCTGTTAAGGACGTTTCCAGAGAGCCCTACGTCATGCACGATAAACAAGTTCTTTGGGATTTTAATAAAGCTGTTGTGAGCGCCCAATGAATACCCCAGTACACCGTGCCGTCGCGGAGAGAGCGCTCATGTGATTTATCTCAGTAGTTCTTATCTCAGGGAAGGTCACCATGTTATGATAGCGCTAAGAATGATGATTGAGGCCCGATTTGTGGAGATATTACCCGTTAAAGATTTACAGCGTTTAGCAATGTGGTGCCTATACCTCTCCATACTTATTCCCTTATCATACTTCATTAATGTGATCTCCATTTCTCATCACTTTGGTGCCCTACCTCGTCAAACCTCACCATGTACATCAATGCGGTGACCATGACTCGGCATACCTCACCAATGTGGAATCCACTCCTTACCATACCTCACAATGTGGTGCACATATCTCAACATACCCCATCAATATGGTGTTCATACCTCACAAGACCTTTCAAATGTGGCACACAACATACCTCAACATACCTCACCATGGCCACTCATGGTGAGAGATGGTATCCACTCATCACCATACATCAGCAATGTGGCGCCCATACCTCACCATACCGCACCAACATGTTGTTCATACCTCAACATACCTCACCAAGGTGGTGTTCATACCTCATCGATGTAAATCACGTAGTAGTTGAGAGGTCTGGAATTAGGGTATGGATAAACCTGCTTGAATTCGCCGGGATTGCCGGTGTCGACCAGAGTAGCTGCTCAATATTAGAATCGAATCGAACAAGAAATCGAATTAGAACAATTATATGTATTTATTCAAACATGTTTATACCTCACATTATTTATTATAATAATATAATCTACATTTGTAGAGCGGTAACGTATGTAAGAAAGACATTGCGTCATTGTGACAGCCTCCAACCTTACCACCTGACGTGCACTAAGCTTGTAGTCATTCGAGTCCGATATTTTAGACAGACGGCAATGAAAAATGATTCACTTACTCTGATATTCCCCTTGAAGCGGTGTTGAAACTACATTGCAATTCCCTGACTCATATTATTATGCACTCAATATATGTCATTTATAAATCTAAATCATATGGCTTAGAGAGTAAATCAAAAATTATAATCAACTGCTTATTAATTTATTGTTAATGTTTTCAGAAGGGCAGAGTTGCAAAAAATGTAATTGCTTTCTATGTCACCCGATGAAAAGTTAGTCGTTAATTTGTCGTTTATGTTCACAGGATAATTGCAAAGAACATTCGTATCATGACACTGGCGAAGACAAATTTATTGAAGAATTGCGCCATAACGATACCTTAGCATTTGTACGAATTCTAAGGCATAGGTACGAATGTACTGTGTTTGATGTTAATTTTTAGACCCCAACACATTGCACTTCCACGTTATAATTAATATACATGGACACGAATAGGACTTATTTGATTCGTCTAGCGCTTTATTAGTATTAACCTTTCCCCATTACGCAGTTGTATCAGTGGGCTTAGTTATACGAGGTTATTCTAAATGACGGACCCAATTTAATAAATTTGTATTCATTTAATTTAAAATTCAAAACGAATAATTTGTGCAACAATGGAAAGAAAAACATTCAAAGTTTTTTAGCGCATTTTCTCATTTATGGAAAAAATGCACTATTGTGCTCGCCATGTCCGTCTGTCTGTCCGTCCGTCCGTCCGTCTGTCCGTCCGTCCGTGACCTCAAGTTTTCGTCAACGAAAAAATGCGCTCTCTGTCACTCACTGCAGTGAGTACTGAGTTATATTTTTTACTATCTATAAATGTTCATTATTTTCAATATGTCAACATGTCCTCCTAGTGCCAGATTTTCATTTCCCACTTTGGAAATGAAGCTTAGGCCTGGCTCCACACTAGCTGAAGGGGCACTAGCCACACTCATCAGGTGCTGAACTGCTGGTTACTTGGAACGTCCCACCTCTACCAGCAACTCTGTTTACGTCCCGTCTCTACCAGTAACTCTGTTTACGTCCCACCTCTACCAGCAACTCTGTTTACGTCCCGCCTCTACCAGCAACTCTGTTTACGTCCCGCCTCTACCAGCAACTCTTGTGAACCGTATCACTGCTACGGTGCACTCAGTAACAGAAGATATGCTTCCACGTGTGTGGGACGAGTTTGGCTACCGTTTAGATGTTTGCCGTGCAGCACAAGGAGGACTTACTCGTATTGATCATTTATAAACATGTAAAAATGACATTGCATTAATCTCTTTCCATTGGTGAATAAATTATTAATTTTGAATGTATATTTAACTAAATACGAATTTATTAAATTGGGTCCATCATTTAGAATAACCCTGTAGAACCAAACATTGAATTATTACTATGGGTCACCATTGGCAAAGACAGGGTCGGCCTGAGGCGAGAAGCGCCGGCATACGTAAGAGATGGTGCCGTTGCCCTGCACAGGCTCGTCCGTCACGAAGTCAGAGACGTCGCACATGCAACCAACCTGCAAGGCAGCTCCTCCAGGCGTCTGAGACTGGAATGACACAAGAAATAAATTTCAAATGGTATGGGACACGGACGTCCTACCAAAAATAGTTAAGAGTTCGTAATTCCGTCGGCCAAACTGAACCAGCCAATCACAGACGACAAATCGGCCGTCACATGTACTGATGCTAGTTATGGTTGCAAGGCCCCAGGACTGACAACATGGGTGCCTCGTCCATTATCATTCCTATAGTTTAACATGATTTTTCCGAAAAACTCAGTCTCAACAATCGTTCTTTTTAGCGCATTTTCTCATTTAAGAAAAAAAGTGCTATTGTGCTTGTCATGTCCGTCCGTGACTTCACGTTTTCGTCGACGAGAAAATGCGCGCTCTGTCACTCACTGCAGTGAGTACTGAGTTATATTTTTTTACTGGAAAAGTTTTAGGTTTGGTGCAATGAAACGAACTCAACCTACATATTAACTTGTCGTTTAGGTCTCGTTGCACTAGCATATATCAGTTACGCGATGCGTTTAGTTGTCACGCATGCCCACATCAGAAGCTCCTATTTAAACCTATAATTAAACGTATCTTTGGTAGCATTCGTATCAAGTGTACATAGAATACTAACAATAATTAAACAACCGTTCTAAGAGTATTCATTGCGCATTCTGTGTACTAATGTCGCATCGTAAATTCGCATTCTGCTAATATTTTGTTTGATTCGCTCATGCATTTTCACTAATTATTTTCACAGTATGATCACGCACCCTGCCCATCTCGAACCAGTGTCCCTCGTACAGAGCGTTGACGTAGTTGGGGGCGGTGGGGGGCGTGCGACACGTCGTGTTAGACGCTTGCACGCCACTCATCGCAATCACCACCACCTGATCACAGCAAGAAGTATTCATTTTATTTTACTTTATTGATTTATTTATGAGAGCTGTAGAATCGAAATCCTAACTCAAAATTTTTAATTTTAAATTATTATTTAAAATAGTGATAAGGTAGTAGTAAGAAGGCTATGGAAGCAAAGTCGCAATTACAATTATTTCACCGTGTGGTGTTTAAGACATAGAGCAATATAAATATAAGTATAGCAATATAACTTCTATCATTGAAGCACATAAAATGTACGGCAATATTTTTAGATAAGGGCAATTTTAGTAGTAGTGTTGCTACGATTGTAATTGGAGTGCTACAAATCATTCCATTTATTCCTTTATGGAATATTTTTCCTTTCGTGCCTATGAAATATAGCACCTTTTTATTCATAGAATAGAATAAGACAGAAGTATTTCCTTAAGATCTCGAAAACGCAAGCTCACTGCTCAAATCTTGCTCAGCTTAACCGCCCGATTACTCCATCGATTTTATCCGGAACTGTGGCAGGAAGCAAATGGTTGAACACCCTTCCCCTTCTCTCTGCTCTAAATTTGGTCCTCTGAACAAAATCCTGCCTACCATCCTGCTTTAATGACAATTTCGTGTATTATTTACTATTTTTTTCATATACTACAAGAATTTGCGCACTGCTTACAGCTTTAACTGACCTGGTTAAAGCTCAGTTACAGCTTTGCAGCATTTTCGTCTTAGAAGCAACAATTTATATTAAAAGACCAAGACTGGAATGAAGACTGCAGTCCCCTGCATTTTTCAGCAAATTTTAGCACAGGTTTCATGACAAAAATAACACAAAAACTGAAAAAGTCCTTCGATTCCACGCAAATTCCTGTCAAATTGATTGATAAAAAGTAATAATTAAACGGAAATACATAAAGTTACAATACGGTGTGATATTTTCCGTCCAGGGATAAAATCGAATTTCGTGTTTCCAGGTTAAGCATTTCTATAATTGCGTTTACCTATTTCTTCTAATAATAAGTAATAATAATAATTTACACTGTTGTCATTTTATTATGAATACTGCGCCCTAATCCTCAACTGACTGGGACCTTAAAATCAGCACGCAAGTAGCTTCCTTAGCAAGAATTCATAAAAAAATTAACAGGATAATTTTGCTTTAAAAAAAGTAATTCTAGCGCATTCAATATGTGTAAATGCTACGAAGGATTATTGTCATGCGATGTTTCTCATGGTAGTATCCGGATCACGGGCACAGTTGCGTAAAATACGCAGTTAGCCTATCATTTTGAAACGTGTGTGTTGATACCGTCAGGAGAGCGAGAAATCAACCTTCTTTGTCATGACCACAAGAAATTTTACAATGGCCGTCTAGTGGCTAGTTGAACTGGCAAACGGACGCTGTGAAGGAGATTGGTGCAGTTCAAAACTTTAAAGTTATGCTTCAAGAGGATATTTGAAGAACTACATAGAAAAATGTAGCAGATGACAAATTTTAAATAATTCTAATCTCATTGTTAGTGAAAAAATTATGGAAGCTAGACACTTATAAACATATATGCAATATGCTGCACAATTGTACATTTAGAATTGTCGAACTGGCGATGGAGTTGGACTCCGCAACGCTTTATTTTATAAATATATGATGATTAGTTGGGAATTCTTTGTTTTTATATTCATGACTAAAATTTGATCTAGTTTGATTTGATCAACATTTTGTGAATTGCACAGGCTGTTACAGAACTGTAACTTGTCTAAACACAACTCACGGTCATTAACTTCCACCCGACGTTCATTATGGCTGTCTGGCAGGGTCAGCTCAGTAAATGATTACTCAGCCTGCATATCATCTTTGAGGCTGTCACCATCTGCTGTGTTTCCCACCACGGCCAGCAGGTTATGTAACGCGTTCTCTTTACACGCACAAGAAATTGCGCAACTGGGTGTCATCTTATTATTTACTTACAAATATTAATTAGTTCTAAGTGGATGGTGTTGAAATGTTGCATTGACAATACGTTCGACGAGAAGCTTAGAATAATGAGATAATTACCGAAGCTTAGCTTCAGTAATTATCGCCCAAATAGTTCACTACTCCACTCATGATCGCCAATTTTCTTTCACACAATTAGAATTCTTCCACACAATTCAATATTCATATTGTAATGAAGTGTTGCTGCAAATTTCCCACTACTGTATGTCAGACTACGAAGTTTAAGTAGGACCGACTCTGACGTCGGTGTAAATTGATTATAGCCGTCAGATACTATGCCGATCCCGACTTGCGTCCTGGTTCCTCTCTTATAGGATTTTGACTCAGACGCCAGGGTAAGTTGCTGCTTTGGTGGTGAAATTTAGATTGGAATACTTGATGGAATATCGTGATTTTTGTGTATATACGTCTTGTCATGCGTAGATATTTACTTTGTTTTCTGTTGCAGGATCGTGCGTTATTCTCGGATCTCAATGCTCTAGCTCTCTCCTCGCATTTTGCTCTCATCGCACTTTAACTTCCTCCGCATTTAATTTGTTTATAGTTCGTTTAACTCATATGCCGCACCTGTTTGATTTGTTTAGTTTCGATTTGCCGTTTAGCTTAAATAAATAAATTTAAGAAAGTTTGTTTGAGTAAATATCCGCTCGGTCCAAGCTCTTGCTGATAAAACCAATAGGGAAGTTCCATTCAATTTCCGGTCATTGGTGGACGTGACAATTAGACCATCCGAACTTTGAGGTGACGATTAATTAGCTATTATTCAAGATTAGTTCGTCACACATATCCTGTCTGTGAACCTCAACAAATTACGTCATCTTCACGCTGTAAAATTCAGTGTACAAAAATTACCGGAGTAAAATGAGGCCGTTGTCCGAGTTTGCCGTTAAGCTGTAAGAGGCTGAAGTATCGCCGTCAGGCCTGTGGCCGATTCTTAACATCGCAGAACATTCACAGCATTTTGCGGTCTCGAACTCGCAACTCACTGCTACAATTCTACTGTGCTTAATTAACCGCCCGGCCTCCTTGCCGATTCTGACCAGAAACTGGCGCACAGAGCTGGGATCGAACCCGCGCCTCTCTGCACCAATCTTGGTACTCTGAAATTTAACTACTGGGCCACCCTGTTTATTCCAAGTTTAATTATTATTCCACGTTTAATTTTACAGTTGCTTAATTATATTACTGAAGATTGAAAATTAATCAGAATAGTTCACTTCACTACATGGCGTAATACTCCTAACTCAGTCGTTATAACAAAATAATTTCAACAGTATTCAACATTTCCGAAAGCCATGTCTATTCTTCCCATATCAGTATACCGCCCGGCCTCCTTGCCGATTCTGACCAGAAACTGGCGCACAGAGCTGGGATCGAACCCGCGCCTCTCTGCACCAATCTTGGTACTCTGAACTGTAACCACAGGGCCACAATAACTCCTAAATAAGATAAGACTCTGAAATTTGGAATGTCAATCAAGCTATTTTTCTTCATTTCACATACTTTAAGATAAATTCTGTTAACTTTGTATTTCAACTGTTATCATGAAGGATAACATTTGCACCCCCATATTTGTGAAGCGCGCGACTTTTCTACCATTTTCTGGATACACGCAGGTTTAACTATTTTTTTTCATTGATCGGTATACCATGCACTTCTGAATCAGAATTACTCTGGTAGATATTAGTCATTCTACCCAAAAAATTCTATAGGACATTCAGAGATTAAAGCAAAAAAAAAAAGTCATTTCGTTGTCGTACATTGGAAGTAAAAGAACATGCCTCTTTGCCCATAAATCTTTGCGGTCGAATAGTGAAGGGGCTGGTGACTTTAAAGGGCCGACGTCTGTTGTTAGTCTGCTACAATTTATGTTTTTTCTTCACAGCAAACTAAATGTTATTATAAAAATAATCTTAATTATTCATTGTCATTTGTTAACATATGATATTATAGCGCCACTATTATCTGTTGCACAGTTCAGTGCAGTGATTATTCGTGAATCAAATTAAGCAAGGTAAAATATATTAGAGGAGTGATAATTGCGATATATGAAGTATAAACAAAATATCATTATTAAATGCCAAATGAAATTAAAGATTGCAATTTGTTACTTCTTCTTAGATTGAATAATTGCAAATAATTATAAATAATTTTAAAGCTTCTAGTTGGAGGATTTGTAGTGACTCGAAATCATACTCGAACTATCATTTCTTGTGAACGTCATAATTATTTTTATTAAACCCCTATATATATAAGCTCTTAGAACTCCATTTTTGCAGCTCCATGTAACCTTGATAGCTAAAATTCAACTATTTATTCCAGTGTTCACTATTATGCAATTGTAAAATATTAAGCAGAAGTATTATCAATTTGAAGCATGAACAATATTTCTGAATAATAAAAATTCAAGGAAATATAAAAATACTTGAAGATTCTAACAAATTATGAATTATCTTTAGAGAATTTCTCCAACTTATAATTCTAATTACGTTATGGGTGCTACATTGTCTCAAAAGCGATTCTCTCGTACCTTCTCATGGTCTTTTATAAAAAATGCTATGCGTTCGTTTTAAAAGCTTACTGATGTTTAACGCCATTCATAATGTATGCCCACAATCGTCTCGTAGCTGTCCTTGCTCTCACAAACTGAAACTCAACAATGATCATCACTTGAACTCTCATCATTGATGAAACTATGAATCCTTGCTTTATTTCGCTTCCAAAGTACTACCCTGTCGAAATCCAGATTCCGTTCAGAACTTCAGGGGCGCCGGTCGAGGCTCGCCATGGCCGCCTTAAGGCCCGTTTACACTAGTGGCAACGACATGCGCTTTGAGTCGTTTGCTGCAGTGCCTCACCGCGCACAACCGTTCACACTACTTTTGTACTCGGTAGTTTGAGACCGCGCCCTTTGAACACTGGTTGCCACCTAGACGTCAATGAGGATGGATGTAACCGGATTTGAGCTGTGGGCCATTGTTCTCGGGTGTGCTGCGGTCCGTCATTCTTCGCACTATGCCAGTTGTAAACGAGAATTTAGTATAGGCATCATAATTAGAGACTTAGCACATTCAAAAAGATAGTTTATGAAAAATATAGTCTATTCTTAAATAAAAAGTTCCAATATTCGTACCGATATTTCATCATCCTTTGAAATCGCTAAACGGTAATGCATAAATTGTCAGGAGTTGCTAAAATCACATAAACTAAACACGTCATGTAAAAATAACTTACATCATTTGCATTTCGATTTTTGTACTCCTTTGACCGAACACTCCAGAGGCATTCGTGTTCTCTATAAAGATCAATTAGGTCCAAACGAGAGTGGTGTTAGTTGACATTTGGTGTGCCGGACCAGCGTACACAATCAACCTTACTAGACCACAGATAGCTATCTACTAACTAAGAATTAAAAGCAAAGAATAGTCCACAAAAATTCATAACTTTATAGAAAACGTTTCGGAGGCCAGCACCATCGTCAGTTCGTAGAATCTAGAATCACAAATCAGAAGTCACAAATCAGAAGTTATTTGCTGTTGTTCCGTTACTATCTACTTTATTTCGTTGCATCATCAGGTTTAATGATGGAGTTACATTTAAGTACAAGGATAACCTTAGGGTCGCCTGCCGAAGACCACCACTGCCCTGGATGTAATGGACTATCATGATTCCTGCATTCCGGAACGTAGCCTTCAACACTTCAAGCCGTCCGTATCTAGGCCGCGGGTCGAACCAGCCCTCGGTCGAACGGCCACTTGTCGAAGGACGATAAATTTTGGAACAGAACTATGCTATCTGAAACCTTACCTCAGATGCCATGAACGTGAAATTACGTAATTTAACGATGCCCGGAAGTCATATTCGATCCGCGGCCTGGTGGTGCACGGCAGGTTTTATGCAAGGCCAGAGGAGGACAAAGCCGAGCGGTTCACGGCTGATTGGTGGATGTCCGGAGAGATCCAAGGCGTTCGATTCAGGGCTTATTGGTGCACAAAATTGGTGGTGCACGGCTGCGCTCCCGGATAAATTTGGTTATTTCTAAAGAACTACAAATTATGCAAGGATAGATTCTTGAAATTTCCATCGAGCTCAGCAATATTGGAATAGTCAATGAATTAGACGTTAAAAATACTTCTATTCTTCATTTTTCAGCAGTTGCAAGCAATTCTTTCAGACCGCGGTATAATATGAGCACGGACTGATTTTCATAAATATACAAGAGTTTAGAGTCCTAATATCTTCATAAGTTTCAGAGACTAGCACGTTGCTTCTCATTATACCGCTCTTAATATAGTTACTTTTTTATAGTACGGTTTTTGCATCTCATCCTAAACGAGGACATTTTTCTTACCATATCTAAAGTATTGTAAAATGATTGCAAGGTTTTACTAACCTGATTTTTACTAGTGAATTATCGCAATACTTCATAATTGTATCAGAGATCAGGTTGACAAAAATTTTTCGCTACTGATCAAGTATACAAATTTTAGCCAATTGAACAGAAAATACAATTGGAACGCGTTAAATTGCAAAATTGTTTTTGAGAAGTAACTCAAATAAACCAGAAACTTGCACTGTAAATGAGTAAATGGCTTATACATATGGCATTGTAAATCTTATTGAGAGTATAAACAGCGAATGAGGTTCATCATTACTTGGTTATCAGAGTGTTAATTAATTATGGGAAGCATCGATATGACGGGATTGGTACTTCAGAACGATGAAGGAAACCTGTCGCTTTTGTTTGCCATCATTAGCGGTTAATTTGCCAAATAATTATAGAAAGCATGCAAGCGTATATTGACCTACAAAGAAATACTAGCAAAAGCATGATAGTGGCCCGTATGCTAAATAGGGCACTAGCACTACGAAGTAGCACTATGCACTACGAAGTATCCTGTTGGTATGCTAAATACGTCACAGACACTAAGCACTTCGAAGTAGCTCTACAATGTTTAGTGTCATTTAGTGTCGCACTACTAATTCGTATGCAGAAAGACTTTGAAGTGCTACTTCGCTGTTAGAGTACTTTATAGTGCCGCTCTACGCCATGAGTCTATTGAAGAATGGTAGTTAAGTGCTCAAATAATTAATTATTCCCTAAGTAATTCTCATTCTTTACAGAAGATAGATGTAAAATGTCTAATTGTAATGGTAATGGTACTAGTGAAAATTGTGATGGTGAGCTGAAATTCGCAATGCGTCTGCGCACCTTTCCCATCATATATTCAAAGTCCACGCTTCCCAAAGAAATCGAACAAAAGAGAGAAGCATGGGAAGTTCTTGCAGAAGAATTCAAAATGACTCCATAAAAAAAAACAAAAAATAAAATTAAAACAGTGTATCAAAAACAAGAAAAGTATTTTCTATTTCTACACTGTTCATCTGTTTCGCCAAGGAAAATGTCAGCCATAAGAATAACATGTTGTTCACTGAAGCGGTACACTTTTTTATATTCATGGCATGTAGTTCCTGAGGTTTTTACGCGATGATGCCTTTGCTGTAAGCCCAACAGATCCATAGCTGACGAAGTAAACAAGGTGAAATATACCGTATAGTGTCGTCGTGAAGTGCGGTGTGTAGGACACTTCAGATTTTTGTAGTGCGCGTTATGCTTTTGGCCCTATTTAGCATACCAACCGTAGTGTTCCATGCCGCACTATGGCTTGTAGTGCGTAGTGCTACTTCGTAGTGCTAGTGCCCTATTTAGCATGCCAACCGTAGTGTTCCATGCCGCACTATGGCTTGTAGTGCGTAGTGCTACTTCATAGTGCTAGTGCCCCATTTAGCATGCCGACCGTAGTGTTCCATGTCGCACTAGTACGGCACTACGGCTTGTAGTGCGTAGTGCTACTTCGTAGTGCTAGTGCCCTATTTAGCATACGGGCCAATGAATGATGGAAATTTTTCTGATTTAAATTTCTAAAAATCAGAATTGTGAAAAATTAACATTTGATTGACTTCAATTTTTACATATTAGGTATTGAAATCATTCTAAGTAATGATTATTTATATCGTATATAAATAACATAATTGTAAATTCGAATAAGCCTATTTGCTTAGCAGTATGTGTTATACAAAAAGCATTTCACGAGGCTTGATTTATCGAAAACTGAATCTCATTACATTGAATCATGAGTGCATGACTGGTGATTGCGATTTGTGCTTGAATTAAGTCAAGAAGTGAATAAATATTGTTAAAACTAAAAAAATCTCGCATTGCTCATTTCAGAACCATACATATTGCAAAATAGATAACCGTGGGATGCTTGATTCAACATGTGTATATCAAACTAGCATCTTAACCTAGGTTCCAAGCCCCTAAGACAGCCAACTGGCAAAATTTACCAAGGACTGTTGACCCAAACCCTGAAACTACACCTTAAAAGGTTACATGGTCAACATAAACGACCCCAAAGTCTTAAACAGAAGTTTAGCTATTAAAGCGCAATGGTCGTCAAGCGGCTGAGCAGGGTTGAGAACAACAAGATTGGAGCAGTGAGTTGCGGGTTAAAAACCCCAGCAACAGCAACTTGCTGAATTTGCAACCATGGCAACAGGCCATGGGCCTATTTCTTTAGTGCCGACCGACACTTCTATTTTATTCTATGAGGTTAGGTTATGAAGGTGCATTTCGGAGGCCAGCTTTGCCAGCAAATTTGATGAGTGACGAACGATGTCTGAGTACAAAAGTTTATTAGAATAGAATATAAGCGGAATAAGAATATAATATAATAGCGGTTTCAGCATTTACTAGGCGTAGGCCTGTTGCCAATTCTTAACATCGCATAATATTCACAGCTTGTTGCGGTCTCGAACGCGCAACTCACCGCTTTAATTTTTGCTTTGCTTAACCGCCCGGCCTCCTTGCCGATTCTGACCAGAAACTGGCGCACAGAGCTGGGATCGAACCCGCGCCTCTCTGCGCCAATCATGGTACTCTAAACTTTAACCACTGGGCCACCCTGCCCATAAACCTTCGTCATATTATTTTCGTCACTCACCTATAATTGCAAATAGCTGTTGCAGCATTACTAATTCCAGAATATAGCCTCGTTTTGGTGAGGCATTATTCAGGTAAGATTCTTTTGTGTGCCATACCTGAAATTTAAAGGTCCAGTGATAGTTTACATTGACTCACTAATTGGCAAGTAAGCAGAGCTGGGCAGCGCTATTTTGAAATGTAGCGGCGCTACCGCTACCGCTACATGCTCTAAATGTAGCGGGCGCTACCGCTACCGCTACACCCACTAGATTGTAGCGAGCGCTACCGCTACCGCTACAGTAAAATGTAGCGCCGCTACATTAGCCGCTACGATGGCCAAAATTATTGGAAATCTCTAAATATTTATTGTTCTGCTATTAGGATTTACTCATAAACATTTAATGATAATAAAACATTTTCAGAACATATCAATGCAACTTTATTGCAATTAACCTAACCGAACTAGTACGGGTTAGATACAGTAAATAAAAGTTAGTTATTTTTATGTTTTACCTTCCCTACATGGATGTCTACTTTAATCTACCAATCTCAAAAATTATCTACATTAACATATGAAAAATCAGTCTTTTATTTGTATATATATTTGGATTATTTTTGAGATTGGTAGATTAAAGTAGACATCCATGTAGGGAAGGTGAAACATAAAAATAACTGTAAGCAAACTGAAACATGAAAAAATACGATGTTTCAGTTACAAACTGAAACATGAAAAGTGGTAACTGGTAACAACTTAACAAGTGACAACTAAAAAATCTAAAGCATTGGTTCCCAAAAATTTTCAGGCTGGCGCCCCCTTTGGCTCTCTAGTGAATATCTAGCGCCCCCCACAGACACATATAAAAACATACGCCTCTTTCTTGAAATTTAGTACGCTGCAATTTTAAAAGATAAAGGTTAAACACAAATGTGTATTTCACGAATAGAACCCCATATAGTGAACCAATATGTTTTTCAGCTGTTTTAACTGTTTCAGCACTAGAAACCCATATAGGACGTCTCGGGCAAATGTACGGCCGGACTCGTGGCCGATCGCACGAGCAATCTCAAAACTCAATAATCAAGTAATATCTCCCTAACTAATGAACGCAGTTCAATGAAACTTGGAACACGTATTCATCAGAACGTAACGCGGATTTTTAGCTCGTAAAAATTATTAAATTTTACCTTGAATTATATTGCGATACAGGCCAAAATTCGCAGTGATCACAGAATTTCTTCCAAACTACTGAACAGATTTGAACGAAATTTCGAATATACATTCCTAACTACCAAACGGTGATTTTTTAACTTGCAAAAAATTTTCGATTTTACCTTCGTTTTCAAGTTTTTAGCGCATTTTCTCATTTATGGAAAAAATGCACTATTGTGCTCGCCATATCCGTCTGTCTGTCTGTCCGACCTTCTGTCCGTCCGTCTGTCCGTCCGTCTGTCCGTCCGTCCGTGACCTCAAGTTTTCGTCGACGAGAAAATGCGCTCTCTGTCACTCACTGCAGTGAGTACTGAGTTATATATATATTTTTTTTATTTCACCGTCATTCTTGATTTCACACTTCCTTATATTCGGCCCTTATCGCCGGATAATTAGTCGCCTAAATTCGCGGCGATCAAGATATTTCTTCTAAACTACAGAACATATTTCAACGAAACTTTGTATATAATTACCTAACCTCTCAACGGTGATGTTTAGCTCGTGACAATTTTTCTATTTTGCTTTCGTTCGCGAGTTATACAGATATAGGAGGAACGACTGGCTTTTCTACCGGACGGTTTAACCAGGAGCCGTTTACGTATAGACACGATATAGCCGTATAACTCGCAAATGAAGGCAAAACGAAAAAGTTGTAGCGAGCTAAACATCTCCGTTGCTGAGGTTAGGTATTTAAATACTAAGTTTCGTTCAAATCTATTCAGTAGTTTTGGAGAAAATTTCTTGATTGTACGTATTTAAGCACGTATTGTTGTTTAAATCAGGAATGAAGGTGAAATGAAAAAAAAAAACTCGCGAACAAAGGCGAAATCGTATAAATTTTCACCAGCTAAACATTCCCGTTCGGTAGTTAGGACTGTAAATTCAAAATTTCGTTCGAATCTGTTCAATAGTTTGGAAGAAATTACTTGATCACTGTGAATTTCGGCCCGTATTGCCATATACGTAACTGTGGCAAAAAAATGAAGACAAAATAAAAAAAATTTTCACGGGCTAAACATTACTGTTAGGTCCTAATGATTACGTGTACCAAGTTTCACTGAGTTAAGTTCAGCAGTTTGAGAGATATTCCTTGATCATTGAATTTGGAAATTGGCTGCCCGTTAATTTGTCCGAGACGTAAACCCAGGAGAGGTTAAAAAAGCAGATCTGGGTGAAAAAACCATCGCTGGGGTCATAATGTGCTGCACGTGTTGTGTACAAATCGTCAAACAAACTGTGGAACTTCTGATTTTGACTTCGGACTGCCGCCCCCCAAACACCCTCTACTTCCTTACCGCCCCCAAAATCTTTCTACCGCCCCTAGAGGGGCGATATCACCCACTTTGGGAACCACTGATCTAAATGCTTTATTTATAAATGTAGCGGTAGCGCTGTAGCGGCAAAACCTCGTATCGCTACTTAAATATGTAGCGGGCGCTACCGCTACATTGCCTTAAAAGTAACGCCGCTACCGCTACTGAAAATGTAGCGGCCGCTACATGTAGCGCGCTACTGCCCACCTCTGTATATATCCCTATTTTAGTCGTTGTGAGACTGCAAAATTTGTTAACATAAGAAAACGTATCTATGGTACTTGGTGAAAACGGTGACCGCATGAAAATTTGAAATAAATGTTTGAAAATATTGCAACAAATTCATTAGCAAGATTTTTTCTCTGAAAAGTGCATTAATTAGCTCGAAGACAATTTAAAATACTAAATTAAATATTGGATTATGAAATAAAAGTTCATTTCTTTGTAAAACATGCTAAAATTTTATGTAAAGATTTAAATGCTTCGATGGGTGTCCAAAACAAAAGTGATTACAGGTGATGTGAACACAAAATATTTCAGATAGTACCAATATCATGGTAATAACTGGCAAACTTTCGAAGTTTAAAACATTTAATTATCATATCAGGACGGCAGAGACAGAGTGCTAGTATGAAGTTAAACTAGTGAATGTAATTCATTTTATAGAAATGAACAATCTAGAGTTGTGAAATTATTTTTAAGTTAGCCATCATAAAGGACAGCTCAAGATCCAAAGAAGATTTTCAGCCTTAACTCATGTATCCCCTGATCACAACCATGGGCTGGTTGTGCGAGAATTTAGTATAATACAAGCGGTGCCAGCGTTCATTGGGCCATTAGCCATATCGCCCATTCTTAACATCGCAGAATATTCACAGCTTGTTGCTGGACTCGACCACGCAACTCACTGCTCCAATTTGCAGTGCTTAACCACCCTACCTAGTCGCTGATTTGACCAGAATTGTCACAGGAAGCTGTCATCGAACCGTAGCTTAACTCACTGCTCTAATCTTGGCACACTGAACTGCAACCATTGGGCCAACTGTGTCGCTCGGAACGTGAAACTTTACGAAAATATGATCTAAAAAATTAACTGTAAATTTAGCACATGTCTGTACTAAAACGGTCGAATGACAAACGATTAATGATTCAGCTCGAGAAACTTTCGTCCACAAAGCCAAGATCTAAATAATCAGTCCTAGATGAAAGTCATTCAAGAAAATAATTTTAAACTGTGGTAAATACGGTTTTTCAACATATGTGTCTAACAATTCCCTGTAACAAAGGTTTGGCACTCCGTTAATCATAATAGTAAGTTCAATCTTGACTCACGAAAATTAACTTTAATCAGGAATTCTTTAGTCATACACATGGGAACTGACATGAAGAGGACAGACAGATATGGACATGATGAGCCATAGCAACTCATCAAGAGGTAACGACGTGCACGAGCAGCTGCACGCTACTCGCTTGAGCTCTGTTTACAGGATTGCCAGAGAGTGGCCTTTTTTGGCCAAATTACAAGATTTTTTTTTTTAAATTGCTTTAGCGGGACAAAATTTGCGATGGCGATACATCCTTATTGTACTTTACAAATAAAAAAGGTTCAATTTATTACCACATCCTGCAAATTTACGAGTGTTATTGAAAGGCGGGCCTTTTTTGTCATCGGACTTGGCCGTTTATTCGGCCATCTGGCATTCATGTTTTGTAAGCGCACTGGTACGATACGCGAAGCTGACGAACCGCTTGGAGCAATTGTGACTTCCTTGTAGGATGATGTCGTTGTTTACCGTAATTTTATACACATTTCTCGGCACACAAGAATTAATGAAAGATTTCAGAAAGAGACGATGACGATTGCTTGTATGATGTGCTTTAAATCTTACGATTCACGAACGACATCACAGTACAAAATGATACATTCATTGCCACTGATCAATAATTGCGAATACTTAACTGGATTATCATAAAAAGTATCATAAAGTTGTGTCATTTAAGTGTTGACAGTCGATCAAGCCAGTTTAGTGAAGAACCCAATAGAGAGCAGGGCAGACTGTCAGGACTCACGGCTCTTGATGTGACTCAAGTTCATAGGCCGCTACGCTCTCTAGCTCGCCTATCTACGGAGATTAAAAGCAAAAGAACTTGGGCTGGCCTCTAGCATGGATCCCAACCCCACGTATAAGATAAGCTCAGAGGCTACAACATTTTTTTAAACTGATGGAATTTGCAGTATAAAGTTACATGGAGCAGTAAACACGGACTAAAAATTTCAACAAAATTATACGGAGAAATTTTAATAGTTTTATTTTTGCTTCAAGTTCCATCGGAAAGTACATTATTGACCTTGATACCAATTGAAAATAATGATTGCAAGTAGAAAACCTTACAATTCAAGGCATACTTCATTCAAAAACATCGAAAATTTGTAAAAAAATATGATTGCTTGTACTGGTAGCTAAAACCAAGTTTACTGGATTTCATGTTAACCCACAAACTGTTTGATTGGGTCAATAACGTGTTAATTGCCTTAAACTTTCGTCTATGTTGATTTTGAACCTTATCCGTAAACCGTAATATATACTCTAACAGACTTATAATGTGAAATTATGCCTAAATTTGCCATAGTGACGAACAGTTCGTGATCCAAAGAAGATCATGTGTTCTTTGATCTTGAATATTATAATATATTATATCATAACGAAGTGATGTCGGCGCTGAAGAATAGGCCCATGGACTGTCGTCGATTCTTATACTTTTCGTGACACAGGAGATCTAAAAACATGTTCGTTGACCGGATCTCTTCAAAGGGGAGGCTAGTATGAAATATCTACTTAACTTGTACCACGTTTTATGTATATGGAACTAAGCATTTCAAGTCGGAAATTATATTTCTCTAGCTTTAACTAGTCTGTTCATGTGTCCCCAAGCTTCCTGATTCAACGCGCTGTCCTGCGTCCTCATGCTCGAATGTTGGCAGTTATCCGAGTATTTACTAGTAATTAATTGAAATTCATTTAAGTCCCTTCACATTTTAGAAGTTTTATTGACTAATCAATTTAATTGATTTTCACAATAATCGGTATTGTGTTTAGAACTAAGTTCATCAGGACATTTTATTTATGTGACCGCAAGAAGCTTTATAGCATCATAGTCAGCGTGAATAAAATAACATAACATAACATAGTGATCTCGGCGCTGAAGTGTAGACCTGATGTGGCCTGTCGCCGATTCTTATTCTTTTCCTTTTCGTGCCTTGTTCACAGAAGATCTAAAATCTTGTCATTTGACCGGATATTTTCATGACTGACGATAGTTTGAAGTAGCTACTAGACTTCCACCGGGTTCGATATTTTGCTAGGCATTTCAAATCTGAACATATATTTTTCCATAGCTTTATCTAGTCTGTTCTTGAACGCGTTCATACTTGGAGCGCCAACGATGTCATCGGGGAGGCTATTCCACATGTCGGTGATTCGAAGCGAGAAGAAATTTTGTCGCGTGGAGAAGTTGCAGCGCAGTTTTTTAGCATATAGCCGTGTCCCCTGGTATTGGTTCTTGTTTCAAATTCTAGTAATCCTTCGGGGACCTTGTATAAACCATGAGTATACTTGTATACTTCAATGAGGTCCCCACGCATACGTCGATAACTGAGGCTTGG
>NW_025941231.1:0-595 GCF_000764305.2 Hyalella azteca | reverse complement strand
GGACTAACGAATGCAATATAAGGACTGACGAATGCAATATATGGACTAACGAATGAAAGATAATGTTCGTTGACCAATAGTCAACGAACGGTCTGAACCTTTGGTGCTACGTTGAAGGTTGCAATGAGAACTAGAACGTATATAAGTAGAATATGCAGCTGATATACGTGAATGTTATAATGTATAAATACTTGATATAAAATATTACGAATTAAAAGACAAATACAAATATGAGAAAAACAATTACGGAAAAATGAGCACACGAACAAAAATATATTTTAATTGTTTTGAAAACTCGAGACATAAATTGGGAAATTCAAAAATGATCATTCGAAAGTAAATTTCCTGTTCCTCATGTCAAAATATAAATACATATAAATATGACATGAGCGTTCCTCATCCAGTCGTTTAGTCGGCAAAATTTAGCGTTTTTTGCATTAGTTTTGATATTATTGAACAAGGTAAGCATATTAAAATATTTTCTATTGAAAATAATTCAGAAGATATAACGAATACTGCTTCAACAGACAGTAGGATGACAGTGGAAATTTCAATGAAAATTAGGAAATTTATTGAGTCAATTTTAAAAGAGAAA
>NW_025941230.1:0-13844 GCF_000764305.2 Hyalella azteca | reverse complement strand
CAGCACAACCGCACGACGGTAATAAAGTTCCGGAAGCAATTCAAGCAGGAAACAAGTCGGTCAGGCTCCAGGAGCGACTACACGGCACGTCTGATCTCCACCGCGTCTCAATCTGAACTGTAATCTGTAAAATCCATTATTTTATTTATCCATTATTTATTTTTATTAAATCTGTAATTTTCCATTATTTTTTTAATACAAAAGAAATAGGTAGAACTGATCATAGAGGCCAAGGAATTTACTACAGCAGTTTTGCCAATAACATGAACAGTTTTCATTAGTTATCACTTCATTGTTTGTTTTGGTATAGGATTGTACAACATCATCCAANATAAGAGACAAGATGAGGATGCCTCATACATACCTACTTGTTATTGCTCAACATTTCAGACTTACTACTGGGTAAAGATTTTTTTCCTCGAGTTACCTGAAGATTTAATTATGGAAATAGCCTTGTGATAATTTGTTTCAATAAAATCTATGCAGAATTAAACTTCTTTGCAAAACATTTATTTACATATCAACTCCACCTACCTCATTTCCATATAAAAATGGTTCCTCTTTGATGGATACTTCTTCAGTTTCATCCTCAGGCTCCTCCTTGATGGAGATAGCAGGAACTTTAGGGACTGGTGGAGGGTCAACCTTATCAAAGGCTGGAAAATATATGTATATTGGTGTACTGGTGTCAATTGCTTAATGAACAAGATATCTCATAGGTAGTAAATATAATACTCACCAAATTGATGAGTCATGTGAGCTTCAGACAAAAAGTTGATATCAACCAGAAGAGTGAGACTCATGAGGTGACATATCCCCATGCAATGTTATCATATATGATAATGAAACTCCTAAGAAATAATTACCGTTACAGATCAGAATTAAATTGAAAAATTTACACAACCACAGTTCCTCTTCTGGATAGCACAAATTGATTAGTGAGGTACATGGAATCTGGCTTACCTTCAGACTTCACTTTGCTGCCACCAGGAGTTGCTTGAGGAAGGCTCTGCTCATGGCTTCTGTCACTCCTGATTGCAGCATCAGAGAGTTGGTGTAGCATAACTCTGCATTTTTTGGAAATGGATGCCATAACGAAATGTGATGATAATTATGAATTGTTGAGGTTGAAATTTCTAATCTAGAATGTTAGCAGCATTGGTAATAACTCTGGAAAGATAAAGGAAATTGTTAAGTGCAGTAGAGATTCATAAGTAAACTTTAATTTTTACATGTGCAATAAAATTTGCTTGTCACAAGTTAAACATAGAAAAAAATATATTTCATATAAGGAGCATGGACAGGTGAAGATGAGCAGGTGAAACTGCAACTGAAAGAACTGAATAAATCAGGAATGACTGATAAACTGATTCGATGTAAAACATTAAAAAGGCAAGAACTATTAACTCCCTTCAAACTGATTGCAGCTTCATGTTCATGTTGTGACTTTACCTTTAAACTTAGGGTTATCTTTGAATGAGGTTCGAATAAAGCAAAAAACAAGGGTATCAATCAAGGAACATTGCAAGCAGAATTGAGAAAATAAACTCACTGAAAATAATTGTGACCATCACAAAACATGATAAATTAATTTTTTAACAATATTGCTAATGAATTAAAAGAAAGTAAATGTGCAAGGGATCTAAGAAAATGAATTTATGCAATTAGCCAAATAACATATATACAATTAAAAAGATAACAAAGACCAATTATAACCTAAATAATCAATAAAATATTAATGACATTCTTATGCTTCATAGGTACTGGATAATTAACCCACTCATTAACTTCAAAAATTATGAATATAATTTAAATTGTGAAGAATGAAATGTGATTATTATAATAAACATAAAGTTAAAACATAAAATCAATTGCTTTATGTATGCATCAGCAATATTTGATGCAGACAACTTGGCTACATTTGAATATGACATATTCAATAGAAATAGAAACCGTCATAAAATTGACATGAAATTCCACAGCACAGACATCAAAGACATGATTTTAAGATAGAATTTTTGGTCCAGAACAGTGCCAACAATATTTTTGAATACACATTGCAATGTAAACATTGCTAAATTAAGGTGCTATATGAAAGGTGTTGAAATAACTGAGCTCTATTTAATCTTCATTGTCACATTAGTAATTAAAACCTGATCAACTAATCAATACACAATATTTATTGGTTATTTTGGATTGGATCTTTTGACTTAAATAATTGACCATAACAAATTATTATTCAGTAGTGATAAAAGTCATACTCATTTATACTTGCATACGTTCCTGAATATGCTAAGTCTGGCATCAGAACCAAGTCATGACTGCTTATATTGCAAAGTAGTATAGAAACAATGGAGGATATGCCAGTAATAGTGATTATTGGTGATTTTTTTTTATTTCTTCAGTATTGTAACAATAAATTATTTAACCTCAAACTTTTTCTTTGAATTTCAAATTTATTTTCAGCTCAGCTGAAATTCAAGGCCTCTTTAATTCTTGTTGGTGGCACAAAACAAATGGTGTGTATTGAGACATGACATGGCGAGGTAAATTGTTGCACAACAAAACAATATTTTTCTAAAATATGGCATAAAGTTGATTTGACAAAGGCATAAAATTATTAATTAATTTTTGCATTACACAACAGGCCATGGCTGGTGTTGTCATTGTCCATCCTAGCAGTGGCACCTAGCTGAGGGAGGGATGATAGGTCAGTTATCCCGGGCACTAAGGCCACCTCTTGTTCTATGACCATCACTGGCTTGCTCACCTGTCAGAACCATTGTATTACATTATGCAACATACTGGACAAGTCCTCACATGCTTAATTGCATGTAAAAAAGTGCAGAAAAATGTTTGTATTCCTATTTCTAGGATAAATTAGTGATTTGGCATAATGTTGCAGGGGGAGCTGTATTGCTTTTTAGCCCAACCCTTTGGCTATCATGCTCGTTTATTTGATGTCTGTGCTGTGTTTTCTCATTATATAACTTATTATGTACTTTTGCTTTGTTTTTCTCTCTAGTCCAGAGAAGGAAGTAAAATCGTTAACATAAAGTAAATTCCAAAATTAAGCATAATTCTAATGCAAAATCTCAACAAATAACTAAAAACTGCACCAGTATGGGAACTTATGCTAACTCACAACTTGAGAGGAAGTGAGTGATTATTTATTTTATATATTCATTTCATTACTCAATTGATGTTATATTACAAATGGTTTATATTTTTGTGATTTCGCTTTGTTGTCTTATTTCTATTGTGTTAAGTGTGTTGAATTCTGCAAGCTATATATTTTGTTGTCAAGAATTCTTCAGTAGGCTGTTTGCTGCAATATAAGTTTGCTTGATTACTTTTTCTGCATTCATAAGCAACACAGTTGCTCTAAGAAGTCATTATTAAGGTTCTTGATTATTATTGCTTTTCTGCTTATTAATTAATGCTTGTTCATATTTAATCCAATTCTTTATCTTATAGTCCTAGGGCTGTGATGCATAAAATTAACAAGTTTTACTTTCTTTTATGGCAGATCACATATGCATTTTGTCCATGCTCCTATGCTCCTTAGTTCCATGCTCCTATGCTCCTTAGCTCCTTAACGCATTAAGTATATACCTCTTTTCCATACTCCTCACAGGCAAGGCATCCTCCAGTCACTTATGCACCACACGTGTTCATTTCATAACCAGGAGCCATTTACTTGAACTGTAACTTAAATTCTGTTCTATTTGTCCGTAAAAAGATCAAGTTTAGTCTCATCATTATCCACTTTCCAAGTAGGTAGGTTGTTGCCAACCTATCAAGTAGAAGTATGCAATGTATTTGCCTCACCCACGGGAGACACGCAGCAACAATAAGATGTGTGCACAGCTTGACATTTGAGTTCACAGCCCAAAATGGCTTTACACAACATGGAAAAGGCATTCATGGCTTGAAATTCTTGTACCAGGATAATTCCCTTCATTAAAATATACCTCCAATTTGTATCTGCTTGTTCAGCAAATCCTAGTTTTGAAGTGAGTTTAGAATCTCACATGCTTTTTTAGCATCAAAAGCATACTTAGTAAACAAGATTACAATAAATCAGTGACTTGTAGGATGCAATATAATAATGTGAGTAAAAGTCAGTTGTGAGTTACAGTTTAGCAGGTTTTTAAATTTCCTGCTCATAACTACCTCCTGCAGTAAATTTGTTCTTGAACAAGGTAGCAAAATAAATAGGATTTACTAGTGGCCAGTAGCTCTAGTTTTTCTCCTTGATTAAAGCTTAGCATATGTGATCTACTTGAGCAAGAGTTCTAATGCCCTCTGATGATAACATAAATAATATGAGCAAGGATGATCTGATAATAAGAATAAATGTTACTTGATTTCGTATTTCACAAACAGCCAGTATGGAATTTATGCTGCATTACCTCTTCTGCTGTAGAAAATGTTGTCTATATCTTTGCAATTATCAGTGCTTTTTTGCAAATGGTCTTGCAGCATTTCTTTGCCATTTTCTCCAATGTATTACTGATCAATAATCATGACAATATTTGATATAATTATTCCAGGCTAATGTAGCCATTCTTGCCCTGCTAATGTTTTTAGATACCGGTATTGATCTTCCAGCCTTCCATGTGATCTGCATAGGTACAATTTCTCATGAAAAACTGGTCATTGTCATTTCATTGCTCACTAGGTACTTCTCGACCAGGTAGTTTGCACTGTTTTCCTTGACTGATATATTTACCTGAAGCTGCATTTTAAATTTGATGTTGTGCTATACTGTACTGAGGTAACTTATTTTCCAACAAAAGGCAATTGCATTTAGCCAAATTAGAAAATGAAAGAGTTCATCTCATCAAGTGCCTTACTTGCTCAGTCTTGGCCGACTAGCCCATACATTCAGTTATTTTTGAATGATGCATTTTCTAACATCTAATGCATTTCTGTACATGCAGGGACTGCCATGCAGACGGATTAATGATAACAAGTATAAAAATAACATGGTTGTTTTATTCTATCCCTGGGTGTCTGGGATAGGCTATGGCAGAACAATTCTATACATTCATTGCTTCAAAATCCACTTGCAAATTGTTAAGCTGAAAGTTGATTTAAAAAAATTGGGGCATAAACAATAATTTAAAAAGTGATATTTCATGATAATAGGCAAAAAATGATTTTTTTTTACATTACATTGAGAAAGATGGAAAAGGTTAATAATAACAGGTGAAATGGACCACATTCCTAGGTATTTTTGTCTCATTTACCTCACTGGTTGCTTTTGCCTGATTTTCCAGCTAGGTTCAAAACTGCGATTGGAAATTTACAACTTATCAATAAAATCTTGCAACTTCAAATTCAAATTTTTTTAAAGTTTGGAATATTGCAGCCTCATAGTGCATTTAAATTAAAAATTAGATGGGAGGGAATTCATCAAGTGATAATAATTCATCATGCAAAAATGGTGGAAAAGCTCATGTCATGGTTCAAAAGGTTGAAATATTTCATGTCTGTTTGAGAGTACATGTTTTCCATACTAGCTGGGACAGAGACCTCCATTAATAGCATGATTTAATCATAGAAGCATTTATTTACGATACATTTGGTCATGTTCATCAAATTCTGTAATTTTCCATTATTTTTTTCAATACAAAAGAAATAGGTAGAACTGATCATAGAGACCAAGGAATTTACTACAGCAGTTTTGCCAATAACATGAACAGTTTTCATTAGTTATCACTTCATTGTTTGTTTTGGTATAGGATTGTACAACATCATCCAATTATAGATGTTTAAACTCCCTGAAGAATTAATGAATTCCATGCATAGTGACAGAGCAGAGACTTTTTTGGACTCTTCCTCCAGTTCATTTTTGGTTCCTATAAGTAGACCAGTAAAGTATCATAGTTACCAGCAGTGTCAACATAAGATATTGCATATTGTACCTATTTGCACAAACCATGTGCAGATCACAACAAAGCTACTGAAATGGTAGCCAGGCAGTTTTTGCTTCAGGGCGCTGGATGCATCTAAGTTAAAAAGTTCTGTCCAACAGGTACTGTCAAATGGGATAATAAGGGATGGTTTTGAGCCTTTTTCGTTAATAACTTCTTACCACCATGGAGGGCTATTGTATGGCATCTCCAGAAAATTCCATATGCTGTTTGTAAGGTTCCAGATGCAAAATAGAAGCCTCCCGAATTACCCCTGGCAACGGGGTAATAAGGGACACTTGAAATAAAACTTAATTTTAAAACATTTGAAGCATGCAGAGTGCACTCATCAATTGCTAACAGTACTCTGAAGACCTCCTCTTCCCTTGTAGATGATGTAGAATAAATGACATTTTCTGTGATTTTTTCTTGTTTTTCCTTTATTGTTATGATATTACCTTAATGTATTATTGATATGATATCACCATATCCATGGATATTCCATTGAGCATTTACAATGACCTTCTTCACTGCAAGCTTTATATCAGCAGCCGTATAGCATTTCTTCTGTATCTGTAAGCTTACAGGACAGCTTGTAATTTTGCATTATTTCAATTGAGTCAAGGAAATTTGCTATAACAAAAAAGGATCACATGGAATTTAAAAGCAAAGAAAAGACCAAGTAAATTCACCATATTGTTAGTGAAAATATTTCGTTTTGTAGTCCAGCTCCATCATCAGTTCAACAAAATAAAAATGAATAAAATCATATTATAAGTCAAAATTCTAAGACAGACATAATACAGTACCTCAACAAGACCTAACATTATATCGAAAAACAGGACTCGATTGGAACAACTTCGTCCTAGGGGTCACAAAAAGAATATAAAAGCCTAGCAATTCACTATTTCCAGATTATATAAAAAAAAAGATCCTAAAAATATACCTGAAACAGAAAGGAATATTTTAGTGACAACTGTCATATTTATTGGAGATATAAATCATAGTTTTGGTTAATTACATTTCATTCTGTGTTGCCCAGGGCACAATTCTCTGACATTCTATGCACAATTTTGTGATGACCAGTGATGCGTTAGTTTTTTGCTAAAAGAATTTTTTTTGGCTCAGCAAGGTAAATGAAATCTAAATTCTTTGTTGTAATTTGATTTTTTTGTTAACTGGAGCCTTTGCTAATTGAGGTTCTACAGAAAATGTGTTTTTAGAGGTGTTTCTTATAACGGCGTCATCCATGAATGGCCACATTTTTTGGGGAATGAGCTAAGCAAATTCTGTCAATCATGTTTTTAAGCCAACACCTGTGTACAACCTTTATGAGAGTAAAACTTTTCAATCCATCAAATTTTTTTTTCTACAGACCTTAGAAGAGGTACTCTTCCAAAATCTCACTTTTCACGCATTTTTCAGGGATTTTTTAGAGGTAGTAAATGTATGATTTCTCAACTTGTTTTATGCTTCATAGATAGGAAAAATAGGTATAGAACTTTACGCCACCATTTTTAGTTTTGCATTATTTTAATTAGTTTAGCTGCTACAACATTTATACGAAATGTCAGAGGACTGTCCCTTATTACCTCGCTCGTCCCTTATTACCCTGTTTGACAGCATAGCTTACAACTTGTAAGGACAGTACAGGAATGGTGAGACAAGCACCCAGTATGTATCTGAGTACTGAACAGTTTTAGGCTGGTTCAACAGACTTGGATATGTTCCCCAAAATTGTGGAGTCATTTGCCATCTTACTTCATATGAATGCCAAATATAGTCTGCGCATCAGCTTTTTTGATGCTCCCCACTTCACATAACTCAGTGCTTGGAGCACTAGTAGCCAATTGAGACAAGTTATAAGAGTTTGTCTCACATGTTCCTTGAAGGTCAGATGAGGAGAACCAAAATAAAATCTCAAAACTTTCTGATGAGCCATATATTGAATATTCCTGTTGCTGACTCAAAGTGACACACCTGGAGCAGTACGTTGAGATGTGAAGACCTGGTATGAAAACTGTCCTGGGTTAAGCTTTAACTGAAAGCGAGTGCACTATTCACCAATCACATCAAGCTGCATGAAGCCTCATGCCTCATCAGCATAACCAACATGAGGGGAGAGTGGAAGATCATGCAGCATCATATTAAAGAGCGTTGGTGAGAGTACCGCACCTACCGCAATTCTTACAGGCTTTGGCACAAACTTGCTGACTCCCACCTGTACAAGAACAGTTCTATTTTGGAAGTAGCTATACAACCAGGCCAGCATCTGATTGCTCACTCCAATACCATGAAGTTAGAAAAGTAGTCCATTGTGCCAAATGCTATCAAATGCCTCTTCAGTGTCCAGGTAAACCATCAGATTTTTCCAGAGTCGTCATCATGAGCAGCATCAAGCAGGGGATAAGAGTAATAGCGCACTGGCCTACCCAGTATGCTGCGAATCTCTTCCCCAAGTCCTTCTGGTCATACTGGATCCAGCTTTGTTGCTGCTTCTTCAGTTCGAGGTTTCGTGCTACTGCCTCACAATGCTTGTATTCTATTAAATTGGCTGGAGTAGGAGAGCGCCACAATCTTCCTTCAGCCTGACTTCTCAAAACCACCGCTCTTGAGTATTCTCCATCCAACCATGGTGCGGAAAACCTACAGGGTATGTTCCCTGAGATTTGGAACTGATATTGAGGCAGCTTACAGGATGGCATTAGACAGATAAGAACAACCACTGTCAGCATCCCTTGGGCCACTCTCAGGACAGACCAGAGCATCTTCAAAGGCTTGTTGCTGAACGCTCCAGTTTGCTTTATAGAATTTCCATCAAACTGGGACATTTTCAGAAAACTGCACAAGCCTAGTTCCAACTTTGCAACAGATTGGGAAATGATCATTACCCAGATCTGATCCTTGGGTAAAAAAAGCTGTAGTGAATAAATTAGGAGTAAGAATTACAAGATCTATGCAGGATTTGGTTCTACAGCGATTATCAATATATGTATGTTGGGAAACTGCCATCATTCAACAAGCAAATAGGAAGGATCTCAATTGCTGCTTCCAAAGAGCGACCAGTCATATTTGATCTGCCACGGCTGTCCAACAAGGGAGAAATAGCATTAAAGTCCCCAACTAGCACAAATCTGTCTCCAATTACCATCCCACTCCTTAATGCATTTCTTCTATGAGACCATAAAACAAAATACCCAACAAACGAAGGCTCATGTGATCTGACCCATGTCTCACACAGGCACACCACATCTGGTTTTTCCCTGTAAAGGTACAGCTTAAACTCAGTAAGCTTCCCGTACAGACAATGATAATTTAGTTGAATTATTTCCAGCCCCATCTCTCTCCTGGGGTGCCAGAACAATTTCTGTACTTTTATTGAATAACTAATTTGGATTGTTTCCTTGTACTCTACCTCTTACTTTGTACGCTGGTTGTTTGACCACCCAGTTTAGATGCTGCTTGAGAAGACTAAGCATATGATGACCCAATAGACAGTCTTCCTAAGAGTTTGGAACCAGCAAATTTTTTGAGCTGTGGAGCACCCAATTCACAAGTTTTAGAAGAGACCCCTTACAATGACAAGTCTTGGTCAGAAGCCATCTGGCAGGCCAGAAGCCATTCCTCTAGCAGAACCACTCTAACTTTCTGTCCAAAGGCATTTTTGAGTAAGCTTATTATGAGCAGTGATCTCTCCTTCGCACCTTCATTTAACAGGTTTATCTTGAAGACTTCATGCATAAATTGACCTAATTTTATTGAAAGCACAGTTAAAGATGCACATATTGTGTCATCAATTTGTTTCTCGCTTGAGGAAAGTTCTTTCTTTATTACCTTGCAATGATCCGCTACAGTGCTATTTTCCTCGCTTCATTTATCTGAAACATTGTTATTTTCCTGTTGCATCTATCTGAACATTGATTTGAAAGATGGTTGGCTCTCTGCCTCATATCTTCTATTAGAGGGGCCTAAGTAGGACTGAAATCTGAGCAGGGGCCGAGATTGATGTACATCCACAGTAAATTCTGTTAGAAAGATCCATCCCAGTAGAGCTGGAATCTGAGTTAACATCAACTGGTGCTTTGGAGTGGAAGCACTTGTCATGGCCTGATTAAAAGTTTGCTCCTGAGTGGTCGAGTTCACTTTCTTGACAGCTTGTGCATACGAGCGTCCAGTGGCCGGCAGTTTTCCACAGCAGTTGCCTTGGAAATAAAGGGGCACTTTACAGAATTTGCAGCATGAGGTCCCCAACAATTTGCACAGCATTTTTTAGTCGAGGTGCACACTGAATGTTCATGAGGCCCAGCGCACAGTAAGTAACATCTGGGAGCATTAAAGCCTTCAGCAAGGTGGCTTAATCTGTAATCTGTAGCACCTCAGTGAGGAAGCAAAAAAGAGTCTCACTTGATAGGAAACATATCCAATTGTTACTGTTTTGGGCAGAGTTTCACCGTGATAGGTAACCTTAAGTGTAGCCGATGGCTTACGATTTCCATTGTGAAACCTGGTCAGACAAATGATATCAGAAATTACAATATCTCCTGCCCAGGCAAGTTCCATCACTTCTTCCACATTGACATTAGGATAATTGGTCCGAAACACCATACACACATATATCAGAACCGGGTTGATTGAAGCAAACCGCCCACTTACCAATTGCTGAAATAGTCACATAATTAGCAATGTTTTGTCCAATGAATGAGGGTGACTCAAGTGCAGCCAGCTGGCAACGTGGGTTAGGATGCACAATTAAATCCTCTATTGTAACAAAAGGTGAGGTTTTTTATTCCTTTGGCCAGGCCAATAAGATCTTGAGAAAAGTCACGGCATTAGGACCCTGTTGCTTAACATGGATGGTTCATCCACTGCCTGCTCTTTGCAGAGTGGCATTGGTTGGAAGTTTTACATTTGCCAAATTGACCTGACTGGAAGCACTATTCAATTGATTTTGATGTCTATGCACAGCTGGAGCTGGACGCCTAGCCATCCGACCATCAAGGCTCTCACTTGATCCGCTCTGTTCCCAATTTCTGCATTTCTGACCAAAACTATTAGCCTCCACAGGGGTTGCCGCAATCAGGCTTTTGCAGTCCAATTCCTCCACCACAACAGGCTCAATGATTAAACCATCACCATTCACTTGCACATTAACTACCCCAAGACCAGTACCATTTAACATCTTCCATTGCTCCAGCTCCAATCACTATGGGCCTAAGTGGAAAAAACATGAGATCAGAAAGATTAATCTGCCTGTTCAAATTCCATTACAAGGCATATTTGTGACAAAATTACCACTAGAGCCGCAGGATAATAGAAAAAAAAAAGTTTCACAGAACTCTGTAGAGGAGAAGCAAGTCCAAAAACCATGAAAAGATCAAATGAAGCCGGAAGCTCGCAGTTATGGAGGCAAATTGCATCTGCTGTATACCAGGGCGCAAAAAACAGTAGCATAACATGAACACAACCAGTTGCATAACTCACAAACTCACTGTATAATGACAACTTGGTACCTTCACGCTAAAACTACTACTTGTGAACTAGAATGTGAACTACTTTTTCATGAACTAGAATGTGATTGAATATGAATTATTACTGTGCAGTTGCCTTGTTGATCTTACTTATATCATTTAATTTTTCATGCAAATTCTCCATAATACATGATGATAAAAGATAAGTATGTCTGTTTTGTATTTATTTACAACAAAATAAATTACGTTTGCTCTGACATGTTTTTAGCACATTTTCTCATTTATGGAAAAAATACACTATTGGTCTTGCCATGTCCGTCTGTCTGTCCGTCTGTCTTTCTGTCCATCTGTCTGTCCGTCTATGACTTTGCGTTTTGGTTGATGAGAAAATGCACTCTCTGTCACTCACTGCAGTGAGTACTGAGTTATATTTTTTCATATTAAAAATGAAGATAAAGTTAGTGTGGCTATTGTGGAACATTACCACACTGTCATCAAAACCTGATTTCAATTGTTCCTGCATAAAAACAAAGGATTGATATGGCAACTGTTACAGAGTTATCAATTTGTTAATTTTTAAGGGTTCTGCTCTGAGTAATAAAAAATCATATAAATAATTTTTTTGCATTAACCATAATAAACTCAAATTTTTGGTTGTATCTGAACAATCCTCTAAAGTGCCAGAATAAATTTCATATTAATCAATCTGTATCAGTTATTTTTTTTTTCATTAAAGTTAGATTAAAAGAATCAGTTTAAAACTTTTTATTTTTAAAATTTGTGCTGTCAAATTCACAAAGAAATCAATCATTATTCACAATCATTCAATGCAATAATGACTGAACTACACAATTAGCAGGTTAAACCTGATAAAAAAATTTCAATTTAGATTCACGCTCAATTCAATTTTTCTAGTTAATGGTTATCACTCTTTCTAGGACTACAGAATTTCATATCACAATATTCAGAATTAGTTCCTTGTATCTGTCTGGTCCTTTCTGAGGGGTTTGTCAGGAAATGTCATATCAGCAAGCAGTTTTCCTGCTCATTTCTGTCATGATTGCTACAAAGCAGTGATGGGTCCTTGGCTGTATTCTCTAATTAAAGATACCTTTAGCAGAAGAAATATGCACAAGAAAAGCAACATTATAGTGATTAACCAAATGTAGAATTTATAACATCAAGAAGTGAAAGTCTAAATGCTATATAAATTTGGGTATAAGATGTATATATCGGTTTCAGCTTTCATTAGGCTGTAATACCCGGAGCCAATTTTTAGCATCACAGAAATTCTCACAGCATGTTGAAGGTCTCAATCACCCAACTTATAGCTAATTTTACTAAATTTTTACTTTTACTAAATTTTATTTTTGGCCGCAGTGGAATGTGAAGGCATCTAGTTAAAGCAGTCTAGCGCTAAGCAACGTAACTGCGGCTCTAGTGAAGAAAAACTCAATTGTTATTTATGCCCAACTTACAGGGTCATCAATATTTAGCGTTAAATTTTTTTCAAAATCAATTGTTGATAATTGTCCTTGATATTTGTCATTTGTTTACACCTTCTCAATAATCTTTATCATTATTTATCATTTATCATCTTTATGGTGTCAAAAAACACCAACTGTCTGCTCAAGTTGTTGACAAACGCCTCCAAAGATCCAAGATTCTTCTTTCCTGCATTCATGATGGCACGCTGCCAAACCTTGTTTTCAGTGATGAGAAGATATTCAATGTTGAACACCACTTCAACTCCCAAAATGATCGAATTTGGTCAAAGAATGGGGACGAAGGATCCCCACAGTTACTAGGAAGCAATGCCCGACCTCAGTGATGGTCTGGGCAGCCGTAACAGAGTCCTCAAGGAGTCCCCTCTTTTTTGTTGACAAAGGGGTGAAATTGGATCAGAAGAACTATCGAGATGCCACCTTGTTGGTGCATTGTTGCCCTGGGCACGAAAGCACTTCAAAAAACGTCCCTGGTCGTTCCAGCAGGACTCGGCACCATCCCATGGGGCCAAATCGATTCAGGAGTGGCTGTCCGAGAATGTTCCCCCACTTCATTACCAAAGATGAATGACCCCCATCATCACCCGATCTGAATCCTCCGGATTTTGGGATCTGGTCATATCTTGAGAGCAAGGTCTCGACCATTCACCATCACAGTTTGGACGCCCTAAAGGTCAAACTGCTGAAGGAGTGGGCCAAAATCCCGCAGAGTGTCATTCGTGACTCGTGTAAGGCTTTCTCTAAGCGTCTACAACTCATTATTGATGCAGATGGTGGACATATTGAATGAAATTGAGGGAATTGTATCTCTGAACCTCTGGCTACATAAATACATTTTCAAACATTCACAATTGTGTTTCATTTCATAGTTCTAACCACTCAAAGTTGTAACGCTAAATATTGATGACCCTGTATTGTTTTTTTTTGCCTCCATTGTGGTATTTGTGTGT
>NW_025941229.1:0-616 GCF_000764305.2 Hyalella azteca | reverse complement strand
ACAGGAATTTCCGCCGCATTTAAAGATGTCGCCGGTGAACTGAAAAGTAACATTCTCGGCTTTTCATGGTAGGCTTATCGGCGGCCAACGAAATTCCGTTAAATATTTTAAACAAGGACATAACTATAAGAAACTGACGAACATTTGCCACTATAGTTCCCAGGATAAGCTGATAATTATGAGGCTAGAGAGATAATGAGTGACCAAATCAATAGTAAATGCATGAAAATATTTAAGAAATCAGGTTGATGAATAATAAAAGCCTTTTTCCAAAGTGTTCAATGGTTACGCATTTTATACAATATCCCCCGCCAAATTTCGATTTAAATTCAGAAAATTACTTTGCTCTATTGACCATTCTTACATGTACAGCGAAGAGCTATCATTGTAATAGAAAGATATCTTGTTTCAGGACAACATTCAACAATTTAACTCTTCCCGGATTTAAATAGAAGGAATAGCTTTGTAAAAATTTCTTCAAGGTCACAGTTTTTGAACCTTCCTTGAAGGTCAAAGTTTTTAAACTTCCTTGAAGGTAAGGTTTTTTAAAAGTTACTAATTACTTATTAGTTACTTAAAAAAATGATTTTTTTCAAATTAATCGAAAATATAGATT
>NW_025941228.1:0-3844 GCF_000764305.2 Hyalella azteca | reverse complement strand
ACACTTAGAATAAATCCCGTAATTTTAAAATATTCGCATGGATATTTAACGAATGATTCTCTTAAGTAGATATTCATTAGAAGGATTCATGCCGAATTTCACATCATCAAGGTCAACGTCATCACGAATAGTTTTATTCATTAAGCCTCATCAGGCTCATATTTACCACCGTTTAGAATCGGACTTAAAAACGTGCCGAATAATGGGAATGATGGTGGTGATGACGTACGAATATTGTTTTAGGAATATTTGAATATTATTATTAGAATATCAGTGGTGATGTACGAATAGTACATCACCAGTAGTAGATTGAAAACTACACTAAAGTAGTTTTCTAATCGCTGCCGAATTTATCTAATGCACTCCAGATATGAGGAAACTGACATCAAATATTTATACACACTTGGAAAAAATCCCATACAGTAGTCATTATTTTCAATAACTTCTGATGGATAATCAATGAATGATTCTCTTATGTGGATATTGATTAGCAGGATTCATACCGGATTTCTCATCATCAAGGTCTACGTCCACAGGAATACTTTTTCTTCAGTAAACTTCTTCAGGCACAAATTTATTATCGTTTAGACTCGGACTTAAGAAGGTGCAGTTGATTGGGGATGACGGTGGTGGTGACGTACGAAAATTGTTTGAAGAATATCAGAAGCTTTTGTTAAAACACATTAAACATTCATAAACATTTGCTCTTAGAAATGGTTTCTATTAGTCGAGTAAAGCCTAAATTAAATAGTAAATTAAGCTCAATATGCAGATTGCCGATTTGCAATGAACTAACAGGTCGTCTGCCACCTCAAAGACTGGCTTGCTAAACGGTTCTTAGCCCATCGAAATGGCATGTTATGTTACCCACCAAACAGATGTATCTCCGGAATTTGTTATTATGTTTTCAGTCATTGCAGACACAAATTAATCGAGTCAAAAAGGAGATTGGGAAATGCCTGCATCAAGTAAAAAAGTAGTATGGAAGCTAGCGTTATTCCCGGCTGGTCGTACGATTAAATTGCGGGTTACGACGGTTCCAGTCATCTTTTACTGGCGTCTGTGTGGGGACCACATTGGAATATACATGTATCCTCATGATCTCTAGAAGGTCCCAGAGGGTTTACTAGAATTTGAAAAATGAACTAACACAATGGGGCACGGCAATAAAAACTGCGCAATAACAAATCGACGCGACATTTCTTCTCGCTTCGAGTCACCGACATGTGGAACAGCCTCCCTGATAACATCGTTGACGCTCCGAGTATGAACGCGTTCAAGAACAGACTAGATAAAGCTATGGAGAAATATATGTTCAGACTTGAAATGCCTAGCACCATTTTGACTGGGAGGAAGTCTAGAAGCTATTTCAAACTATCGTCAGTTTGGAAGAGTTACGGTCGAAAAAAATGCAATTAGTGCATTTCGCGCATCCTAGAATGTCAGGGTTGAGTGACAACGTTGCCGATATTGCAAACTATAGGGTTCAACCATTAAAATAATTGTCTGAAATTACAATAATAAACTTATAATTTTCATTGTCATACCAGGAATGGTCGTTTTAGATTTTTTCTTGGGTGATTAACCCGTAGGTAGGTACTCATGTATTATAATTCCGAATATTAGTTGTATATAATTAGTTTAGTTTTCGCTCGAATAAGTTATTTCGACGAGTTCATAAAAAATATACTTCATAGAAAATTTTGATTTTACAGTAATTCTTTATCAAAACTCATGCGTTTTAGTAGTGGATGCATTTATGAGTAATTATTCCTTATGTTAACTGTGATGGGATAGCTCACTTGATAGCGCCAAACATATTTACAGACATTTGAAGTGCCTATAGCTCATTGATTACTGCTCTCAAATAATAGGCACACAAGTATTGAAGAAATTAAATCAAATATACATCATATAGGAATAATAGGATGGTGATTGTTCAGGCAACATGTGTGGGTCATATGTGGTCAATGGATTAGATATTGAATTCGCTTACAAGATTTCGAGGTAGAAATTCCCTATAAATATATCCAAAATTTGTTTTTCATAAAATTATTTAAATACTACATTATTATATTGTGTGAGATGTTTTGACACTGTGGATTTCAAAATGGTTAAGACATCTTATGGAAATTATTTCTGTTCCAAAAGAGCTTAGTATTCAGTTGGTTAGTCGAGAATTTAAATTGAATACATATATAAATGGAAACAAATATTCGGTTGACTGGCAGGAGTGGAGCAGGAAACGTGATACAGACTTTTCTTGCTTTTTTGCTGAGTAGACATATTCGACAATAACATATAACACCTGCTTCGGTCAACTTCATTTGTACGCTGCTGAGAGATGCAAACAGTTGCAATCTCTTCGCCAGCGATCAAAAATATTACACAAATATTTTCAGTGGATTTTAGTCCCAACAGTCCGAGAGTGGTCAGGACGAATAAGCAAAAGTACTGAGCAGCTCATATATATTCTTTCTTTCACTTTTTTCGAGGAGTAACTAATTACGATATCACCAAGCACAAATGCACCTGCAAGTAAAAGGTTTGACTAGACCGATTCGTTCGTACCAAGTGGATGGTGAAAAAACTAAAAGTAGCCAAAATTCACAATGAAATGGGCAAAATTTATGGGTGAAATTGGTACAGTAGTGCGATCCTTTTTCAAATCTTAGCTGAATTGAGATATGGTCAAATTGACATCAAATATTTGTACACACCTAGAAAAAATCTCGTATGGTAGTTATTATTTTTTAATAAATTCTAATATAAATTTGACGAATGATTCTTTTAAGTAGACATTAATTAGCAGGATTCATGCCGGGCTTCACATCATCAAGGTCTACGTCCACAGGAATACTTTTTCTTCATTAAATTTCTTCAGGCTCAATTTATCACCGTTCAGAATCGGACTTAAAAACGAGCCGATGAATGGTAATGATGGTGATGGTGACGTACGAATATTGTTATTAGAATATTAGAAGCCTTTTTCAAAACACATTAAACATTCATAAACATTTGTTCCTAGAAACTCTTTTTATTAGTAAGTATAACCTAAATTAGATAGTAAATTAAGCTCAATATGCAGATTGCCGATTAGCAATAAACTAACAGGTCGTCTGCCATCTCAAAGATTGGCTTGCCAACGGCGCTTTTCCCATCGATATGACTTGTTATGTTACCACCGGGATTTTTTATTATGTTTTCAGTAATTACAGACAGAAATTCATTTAGTCGGAGCATCTAATTGGTAAATACCTACATTAAGTAATAGAAGTAGCATAACAGATGGAGTACTGTCGGCTGCTCTGATGATTGAATTGCAGGTTGCGAAGGTTCAGGTCTTTTTTATTGGTGTCTTCGTGGGGACCTCAATGAAGTGTACAAGTACACTAATGGATTATACAAGGTCCTAGATGGATTACTTGAATTTGAAGCAAGAACCAACACTAAAAAAAAGAAAAAAGACAAAAAAATAAAAAACTGCGCTGTAACTCATCCACGCAACAACATTTCTTCTCGCTTCGAGTCACCGACATGTGGAACAGCCTCCCTGATTACATCGTTGACGCTCCGAGTATGAACGCGTTCAAGAACAGCCTTCATAAAGCTATGAAGAAATATATGTTCAGACTTGAAATGCCTAGCACCATATCGAACCTGGTGGAAGATTTTAGTAACTATTTCAAAATATCGCCAGTTTGGAAAAGATCCGGTCAAAGGACCTGTTTTTAGATCTCCTGTGAACAAGTTAACAAAAGGACACGAATCGGCGACAGACCACATCAGGCCTACTTTTCAGCGCCGACATCACTATATGATGATATATGATATGATATGATAT
>NW_025941227.1:0-25008 GCF_000764305.2 Hyalella azteca | reverse complement strand
AGATGAGACGAGGCACGAGACGAGATGAGACGAGGCACGAGACGAGATGAGACGAGGCATGAGACAAGATGAGACGAGGCACGAGACAAGATGAGACGAGGTACGAGACGAGATGAGACGTGACATGAGGATGATGATCATATTTAATATTATTATTAAAATCAATATTCACTAATATTTATTATAATTAGTTAAGAATTAATATTATTAAAAATTAATAATATTATTATTACTAGTAAATTTTATTTGTGTATTCTATTCAATTTCATATTTCTAAGCTCAATTATGAGGCCAAGGCCATGAAACTGAAATTTATTCCATCCAATTCTGCCTTTAAGTTAAGTTATAGCATTCATATCTAGCAGTTGCACCCATTTCCCCCACCCACCTGCAGTCATTCAAAGACTCAAAGTCTCAACCAAAATGTTTTATTCTAGTTAGAATAGATAGCCTACAACATGAGCTTTCCAATGGTACTAAAAACTCTGAAATTGGCTCATAGGAAACCTACAAATGATAGTTTTTCCAAAATAAGTGACAGAAGTTGGTCCATTTTTGGGGTGAAATTGAAAATAGGAAAAAATTCATATCTTTTTCATTTTTCGACTTACTTCACTCATACTTATATGATATTTTTCTAATTTTTTTTCTCTTTTCAGTGGTGTAATTTTCATTACGATCAAAGGAAAAAATTATTTTTGTGCACATACCTACAAAGAGTAGATTTTTTCCATACTAGCAGGCTAGTTCTGCTTCAATTTATGGTCTAAATTTTGTACTTTAGTCTTTACTATCTATGTGGCATGTCATTGCATGTAGGTAACAGGTTGGATTGTAATTTTCCTCCTTGGAATTGTGCTATACAGTATACATAGGTACTCCAATTAGTCCAATAACTCCTGTCAAGACTTTTAGATTGGTCAATCACAATTTAGGTACACTGCATAAGAAACTTTTAGTAGCATAAAAAGGGTCAAAAAAGATTCAAACATTGAATTATTTGTGATAGGTATTCACTAAAATTACAAATCTATAATCCAAAAACATTCAGTTTTACATGTCAACATCCTAAAAACAGAAACAGTGTGCTGGACTGCTGGCCATGGCATACATGGTAATTGTTAATAGGTTAAAAGCCTATAAAAGGTAGCGAGTATTTTATAGGTAGTATATAATATAGAGCTTCGCAGAGTGAATATCACAGAATTGAATCAATTTACTCACAGAAATGAACAATTTACTCGCGGTGAATGTGGAAGGCAGAAAGTATCTTCCAAGTTGCAATGAACAGTTTCATCCTGCGCGCTCTTGGCAGTTGCTGCGAATACATATGATGATCGTAAAATAGTTACTGAAACAAGAAAGGTATAAAACAGCATCATTAATCTTGTATGTGTTAATCATACGGTACGCCGATTTCACATATCGGCTTAAACAGCTGAAATTTCACGTTGGGCAACATCAGCTGCGTGTGTTTACGACTTGGTTGAAATCCGAACACCAATGACAACAATGAGACGAGCCGATCTGCCGAACCATCTGCCGATGTGATAACTTCGTGTCAAATGTCACAAAAAATTTTCATTCTCAAGTAATTGATTATTATTTTGGTTAAAGTTTGGCACTGTATCTCAAATCTAATAAGCTGCTAATTCAAGCAATATATCGAGCAGAAAATTTGTTTAGGTTATAAATTATTGATAATTTAACCTCAATACAATTAAATTAATAATCAATTAAATCATTATGAATATTGAAAATTTTGTATTGCTTCCAATATTTTTCATTTTATTCAGAGCCTTCAATTTTAATGTCTTCAGATTCAGGTGATTCTAAAATATTTGGCTTTTCACATTTTACGTGCGCGAGGTCTCTACGGCCGGCTGTGCGCACACCGTCAGTTCTATCCATCGCAGACAGGACGTGTCGTTCAGCTAATTGGTGAGTGCTGTTCTTCAAATTTATCAAACTTGTATCTGGAATTATAATTAAAAAGTATGACAATTTATTGCGTAGGTCATCGTTCTAATTATTTCAGCGTAGTTTTATTTATTGATGTTTTAAATCTTATAAATTTGTGATTGTGGAATAGCCTATGTGCCGGCTTTCATCGGCGCCATGACAGATAGTTGAAGATGGCTGAATTCTTTGCAGGTCTGCCACCACCGCACTCACTGCCAACATGTACGCTGCTCGCCTTGTTCTTCCTATTAGCCGCAACGCTGCTGTAAGTTGTAACAATTCAACTTTTTGTTTTAAATGTTTTCTATTTTAGTTTAACCGGTCGCTTTTTCCTTGTAACTTAGCGGCCCAGGCAGACACTGAGACAGCCGCTAGGCTGGTTACCGTTACCGTAAATTACGCCCTCTAGCTTTTTGCCTGTTAGTCCCAGCACGAGCTGATATACAATTGTCCTTCATCTGTCACCCTAGTTCTACGCTGTGTGCCGTGTGTGTTAGAAAAAAAAGTTTCATAATTGATAAAACGAAGACGGCAGCTAAACCACATTTTCAGGTTTGTGACAAATTTTAATTAGATTGATCATCCCACTTTTTGATTTGGCATATGATATGACAACTTGACAAGTCAGAAATTTGTGGTTAGGAAATGATATGTTGTATTCATTTTTTCCTCAAACTAAATAAAAAAAGGCTCAAAGACCCCATTTAGTGTCAAATAGTTGGCAACAGCTGTGAATTGATCCTTTTTAAGTTTGAAGGTCATGTATATATACTTTGATTAGCTTGTGCAGTGCTTGAGTATCAGTTTTTTTCAATTTCAATAGGATTTGGCAGTTTTTATTGTAAAATTAGCAACTATTCCTATCTAGTGCATCTTTATAATTTTTCATTGTGGGATTTGGGCCTTTTTGGGGTGTGGTGTCTCTGAAATACCTAGGACATTCCAGAGTCAGGCTATCAGCCATGCATCACATATTCGTTTTGTTAGTAGGGAGGAGAAAGGGAGACAAAGCCAGGTAGAAGTGACATTAAAATGGGCTTGAAGGATGTGAAAGTTTATGTTAAGGGTGAGATGAAAAAAAGGGGAGGAGAAATTCATGAAGAAAATTTATTTTGTTTATTGTATCAAATTAAGCTAGCAATACTTCCTTATTTTATATTTAGGACTTCCTAGTCAATGGTCATGCTGATGCATAGGGGGCAAATATCATAGATATCAGCATTATTGTGCACAAGATTGCAGCATTCTGCACCACCCTCTGCACCAATG
The DNA here is from genome assembly GCF_000764305.2 of Hyalella azteca. NCBI lineage: Eukaryota > Metazoa > Arthropoda > Malacostraca > Amphipoda > Hyalellidae > Hyalella > Hyalella azteca. The sequence continues at coordinate 21,777 of NW_025941227.1, read as the reverse complement.
TCTTGTCAAGACATTGGTTAAATCTTGTAGATGAGGAAACTGATAATAAACTGATTCAAGAATATATTTGGTTTGCCTCTATGTGCTGGCGTGCTGCCTTCAAATAAAAATTATATACATGATCTTCCATTAATTTATTAGATCTTTCATATGAAAATGACTGCAATTTTTTAATTTATATACTTTCTTGCTGGGTACAAGATTCCTTCAAGTTTCACCTACATTACTATTCAGCATAAGGTTTGTAAGTTTGTGAAGTGACCCAAGATTGAGAAGTTAGGTCTAAAACTTTAAAACTTACATTATTATTTTTGAATTTTGCTGATATTTTTACATCTGGCAAGCTACCTAGCTTGATGTTGATTATATATTAGTCTATACCAATTTAATATTTACAGTGGAGGAACAAATGTTTTCTATCAATTTCATACATACCATAATTTTGTGTTGCTCTGATTTGCCCCCTCTTGTACAGTTTCTTGAAACTTTGATAATAATACTTGTGGTAAAATGCATTAAAGTTTGATAAAAAAAATTTATAATGGAATTTAAAGTTTAATAGATTGCTTGCTTGGATGCTGTAGTTGGTAAACTTACCTTGGGTTTTGTTTATTATAAATGACAACACACATTTTTTCAACATTCAATTCATGTTTATTTTCATGTCTTCAATGATAGGATCTTCCAAAACCATGTTCATCTATTAATTTTGATGGTGCCAATAGTAGTTATCTTCATTAAAAATTAGCTTCTCTTGGCAGGTTGGTAAAACATCGGCATGGAAAAGCAGAAACAAGGCTCTGGTGACCAGTTGGGCTTGTAAAATAAGGTTGTTTCAGACAATATATTGCCTTTTTTTTTTTTGCTGTTAGTTGATCGATTCTCTTTGCAGTTGTGCAGCCAGGCCGTTGTGAGGCCTGTGTCTGTGGCCCCAGTGGTGGTACGCAGCCTACAGACCTCCGCTGTGTCCCGGGATATCGACTCCGCTGCCAAGTTCATTGGTGCTGGAGCTGCCACGGTCGGTGCTGCTGGCTCTGGTGCCGGTATTGGCTCCGTCTTCGGCTCCCTCATTATTGGTTATGCCAGGAACCCCTCTCTCAAACAACAGCTTTTCTCTTACGCCATTCTTGGCTTTGCTCTGTCTGAGGCTATGGGTCTTTTCTGTCTTATGATGGCTTTCTTGCTGCTCTTCGCTTTTTAGGCTGTTAATTGTGGGATCCCACCAAGCCATTGCACTGGGACAAACATGCCATAACATCCAATCTTGGAAAAAATGTATGTTCGAATTTTGAGATTTATGAAAGAGCAATTATACTCGTTTCCATGGAAGAATTCTTCTGATGCTCCTCAGGGCTGAGACGGAAAAAAAAACGTCCATTTAATTGGAGTGAGCAATCGTGGAAGGTTCTTCTCGTGCAAGCGTACAGCCGGTTATTGTAAATATAAATTCAGTTCAATATAGTTGATACTTCCATCATACGTCAATGTCAACACCTCTCATCCTCGGTTTTTGCGCTGAATTCAGTGTATAGGTGGATAATTTATAATAAAATCGATTTTTTCCCTTCCTACGTTTCTATTGTCATGAGGTATAAGAAGTTTCAATACGCTACAACACCTCGTTGAGTGGACTTGACCTATGACCGGCAGACGCGATTAATTCGCGGCCAAGAACACAAAATGGACGATGTTGGAGGCGGTTAGCCAAGGAAAGTTGAAACTCGAAGATCGAGGAGCGTATAGGGTTGTGCCATCACACATTCTGAAGATCTCGTAATAGCCCCATATGTTGAACGTTTCCAATAACAAAGTAGTTCGAATTAAACCAGTAGTTGCATTTATGATATATTTTACGAAAGTCGTGCCGAAGCACAAATGTGTAAACCGTAATCAGGCATATAAGAATCTCTTCTAGTTCTTGATCGAACAGGAAAATGATTTAGTTCAAACCAACTCCAACGCTAACGGCTAATCCAGGTGTTACGAGAGGCGTGAAATGCATGATGAACAAGGTTGATTCAAACAACAAAATGTAATTACTTGCATTGCATTTCCCCCTGTGAAGCAAGACAGTTAACTGCTGCAAACGAATAGTCATAATTAGTGCCAATGAATACACCTCCATCATGTTAAGCGAAAGTGATAGACAGCAAACTTGATGGTGTGTATTGAACAGTCAAATGATTATTTAAAATATGAACCTGTGTAGGGTCCTCGCTAGATACTAGAAAATATGAAAAGGTAAAGAAATGTACCCTAAAGGACAAAACGTTTAGAATCAACCAAGGCAACATAGTGACGGATTTTTGTTTTCATTGATAGTTCAGTTTTCAAACGAGATTGATGTATTTCATCATCGAGATTATTCCCGAGACGTTGCAGACAAATACGGGTGTATGGTCTCAGGCGTGTGGCCGAAGCACAATTACTGCATGAGCAAGTGAACCACTGCTTTGGCGTCGAGGTTCCTGAGGTCGGCGTACGTCTGGCCAGTGCCCACAAACACGATCGGCTGTCCAGTGATGTACGTCATCGAAATCGCTGCGCCCACCTGCGAAATGAGCAAATATTTTACATGGATCAGTGGGACGATTTAATGTTGTATAAGGCTTGGTTCACACCATACTTCCGGGCACGGTCCAGTCCAATATTCTTTTAATGCATTTCTATGGAGCGTTCACAACAGCCGCTCATGGCACCTGTCATGCCAGGCACGGTCCAGCCACAATCTTGGTAACAGATATTTTGACCGGGACTTGGATGCAGCGTTGCATGCATTTTTTTGCCCAGTATACTAGATTGCCAGCTAAACATACTGGATTTATAAAAAGTGATATGAAAATTTACCATTTGGCAACGCTGCGTGACTGGCATGGCACGTGATACGAAAGGAACTGAAGTAAGGACGGCCTGTGACCGGTTTAAATTCGTCAGCATTACTACAAATCCTTGCGTATTCCAATGAAAGTTGTGAAGCAAAACTTATACGACCCATCACTAGTTGGAATAGATCATGCTTATTTTGGTGTTGCTTAGTTAACTAAGTAACGAGATAAAAATGAATTTAAATAGTAGCCAATTGTCGATTAGATAGAAGTTCTGTAAAATATATTCTAACACAAGAAGCATGAATCGTTTGATTGTTCTTGAACATAATCATATATAGAGAGGCTTATTGAAACTACCAGAGTTAGAAGTATTATGGGTCAGTACGGGCAGAAGTCTGACCTTATCGTCGATAGTATCGAACTTTGTGAGGAGGATGCCATCTATCATGTGGGTGTTGGCGTTGGTTGCATTCGAGTGATTGGCGAGGGCCTTGTTGAACTTGACGAGCTGGTCGACGGCTTCATTGCCAACAAGCGCCTCGCCCACGAACAGCGTCAGGTCGGGCTCGTTCACAAGGATTAGCTGTACAAAAAAATGAAGCTGAGGTTTATTTGGTGATCATAAAACTCGAATCTATTCATCGTAATCTGACGACCACGTTCGATAAAAACTTCATGATTGTTTTTATATTTTATGAACTTTTATATCTTAAATGTGATGTGTATGATAAATGATAACGTATCTCTTAACATTGATTATAATTTGGAATTAAATAACGTGATGCTATACCAATTCCTTCAATTTTTCACTCGTTTTAATACATTTTTTTTAAATAGATGAGGCACTGAATAAACATCCCAAAGAATATGTATATATGTCCAGGAAAAGCTTGTAAATAATTCATTCATACTAAGGAGACTACATTAACAACTAAATGTAACAGAAAGGTTTACATTTACACCTATTATGTTTGCGACTCTATCTGCTATACATAGTTAAATTTTAAGACATTCAAGGGGATTCGTTAGTTCAACAATACTTGCTGCTGTAAAATCAAATTTGAAGATACCCAGCGCAATTTGTCAGTTACTAAATTATTACTCTCTGAATTATCCCATTTAAAGAAGTTTCCGCGCGACTCAATAGTTTAACAATCATGAAGCAAACGGTTGGAAGTGTCAGAGGTCAAAACCTAATGTAGTTAGCGGGTAGCTAGCGGTAGTATGTTGCAGAGACCTTAGCCAGGGCGCGCATTAGCGGCTCGTTGTCCTGCATGCGACCGGCCGTGTCGATGAGCACCACGTCGAACGTGTGCTTGCGTGCGTGGTCGATTGCCATGCGCGCGATGTCTGCAGCGTCTTTCCCGTAACCCTGTGGTCACAATACAGACATCGCATGCCATTAACAACATGTTTACATTCATCGCATCCTTGATAGTAGCTGAGGCTCGTCTTAGCTCAATGAAATAATGAATTAGCTAAATGAATTTTTTAATTGCCGATTAAAGGGATTACTATCAATAAGGTATTACAAATTTCATTGATTCGGTTACAAATGACAATAAATAGACATTCATCTGAACTGTAAGGAAACAGAAATGTAGAAGTTACTAGTTCTGTCAGAAATATTGTGTGAACAATGCTAAGAAAACTTGAGAAATTGGGACGAGACGAATGAACATCAACCAATATCACAGATTTTAGGGATACCATTGGCCGTCAATATTAGATCCGTGTTAATTATAAATACTCGAGCACAGATATCAACTCACTACCAGGTTAGCCTGAGGTAGCTTGGGATAGATTAACCCTAACATTCGAGATTCTCATAATTATAAATCCATTCAATTTTTTGGAAACTTAAGAACGTTTAATAAACAAAGACGCATTTCAACATTTAGCACAGAACTTCCATGTGGCTTCTGCTCGGGAAATACAGAGTAAAAAAGTCTATTTACATTTTTAAATCCAACCCTTCCCATTTATCTAGGTCCAAGGCTTCCGACATTGAAAATACAATTTTATTAACGGGTTATATCCTGGCAAAGAAGGGGTTATATATGTTACTCGTTCCTGAACGGGTTATATCCTGAGGCTGAAGTATCATAGACATAGATACAAGCTAGAAGCGCCCCAATATATTTTGAGCTACAGGATTCAAATGCAGGAATAAATCTTTCACACCTATAAAAGATTGATACGTAAATTTGCCCGTAATTGCAGGAATTAATGCCCATTGTGTTCCTATAGTGTTGTCTTAGTAGACTGGCTGCTATTCTTATCATTTAGTGTAAATTAAGGCACCTGCTCGTAGAGGTGCACCATTGTCTTGCCGCCATGCTTCTCAGGAGGGTGCAGGGCGTTGAGGTGGTGCACGTGGGTGCGCAGCTGCTCGACGGCACCAGCACGGAACGTGTCGCACGCCGCGATCAGCACGCGGAAGTTGTTCTCGATAAGCCAAAAGCTCACCTGGAAGTTCAATTCCTTTAACAATAATATCATTTTATCTAAAAAAAATCAAATTTATCGAGTGGTTTAGAGGCAAGGAAACTTCATACTTACAAAATTAACAATAGGGCTAAGCTGCATGTCGTTCGTCATTAGAGGAGAAAACCAAATTTCTGGAAAATTTTGATCGTATAGAATAAATGTAGACATAAATTTTAATTAACATTTATAATAGCCACCAATGGAAATAATAAAATCAAAGAAAGGACAAAAAGGCAAGGAAATATTTCGGACAGATGCATCATCCTAGCAACATGGTGCACTTTTTTGCGATTTTAAACAAATATAAAATGCCGATTCCTTGTTAAAGATGCAAATTCCGTGTTCACCCTTCAAAATTTTTTGCGTTGCAATGCTGCTCGCTTTCACCATTCATGACAGAACATAAAGACATTCACTATTTTTACAGGAACACCATACATTCGTTATTAATAACAGAACAGAAGGGCGTTCACCATGCCAATCAATATAACTGTATCATTTGATAAATTAAGGCTGACCTTGGCGAGATTGGTAGACTTTCCGACGCCGTTGACGCCGCAGAAAGTAATGGCGTAGGGCTTACGGTTGTGCTGCGCCTCCCTGACGTCCCTAAGGATGTCGAGGCGACGCTTGGGCGTGAGCAGCAACATGAGCGACTCGGTGAGCGTCGCACGCACCACTGACGTCACGCCTTCAAAGCTCCCCACGTGCTGAAGCACATTAATACTGTTATCAAGATTATATTATATAAAGACCATTATCAAGACACATGCACTATTTAAAATGCTATGGAGATATGTGGTTTCATACATTAGAGCTCTTGATATAATTCAAGAAAAAAGTACTCGTTTAGAAAGCGGTCATTGAATAAACTAATTTCATGAGTTCTTCATGATATCAAAAAGCTCATGATTAAGTTCTTCATGATATAAATTACACATTGATTTCTGCATGTCATCATATCTATTTTACTGTCGCCAATTCAAGATGATGCTTTCCATGCAAGCATCGGAGACTTACCTTGCCAATGAGCTTGGTCTCAACGCTCGAGCAGAGCTTGGAGGCGATCTCAGCAGCAACGTTCTTGGCGATGAGCAAGTCGCGGAACTTCTCCAGCACCGGCGCCACGTCGCTCGCGTCCAGCGTCTTGCCGCTCACCAGGGATTGGAACAGCGAGAACAGGCCTGAACACGAGGAAATCTCGTTGAAATTACTTGGTAAAATATTATAAAGACTGCATCATCAGTTGAATAACTTTAGTCGTGATGGCGTCTGATACCATACACATCGTGTACCGACCTACATAGACATAGCTAGCAACATTATCATTGAGTTATCAAGCAACTAAATTCATACAGTGCAAGGCAATGTTAGCTGCACATTTTTGTTGCGCAGCTAGCAAGGGCTTCATTATTTTACGATCCCAACAATAGCCACAATCAATAACTAAGCTAGGTATCTTCAAATATGAAATATCATGCATGCAGGCATGTACAAACATGTACGCACCTCAAGCACTTGACTTCACATTAACTAACTTTCCGCATACCTCATAACACAGCATTATTAATATTAAAGTAACAAGAATCTTAGATAAATATGTCCATTCTTTTCATGGACAATGACCGTTCATATCGGTTTGTAAGATACCTCAAGTCCTCAACCATAATTGAGATAGTAAATATGAAACCGATTTTATCAATTGTCAAATGCTCCCAAATTCAGCGCTCTTTTAGTCTACACCAGTGGTTCCCAGACTTTTTCGGGCCGGTGCCCTCTTGGCTCCCCAGTGAATATCTACCCCCCCCCTCCCCGCTGACAGACACATATAAAAACAAACGCCTCTTTCTTCATATTGAGAAAGCTGCAATTTTGAAAGAGAAAGGTTAAACACATATCTTTCCAGAGGCCCCAAAATGATCATTCCACCGCCCCCAGGGAGGCGATATCGCCCACTTTGGGAACCACTGGTCTACACCGTCCTCTTATAGGTGAATTGCTCTCACCTGTTAGTTACAGTGATTGTGCTCACCTGTTAGTTGCAGTGATTGTGCTCACCTGTTAGTTACAGAGATTGTGCTCACCTGTTAGTTTGTGCGCAACCTACGGAGTGAAAGCTAGTTTTACAAAGCAACAGTGATTTTAAGGCATCCATTTTATCTGGCACGGTATGTGCGTGTTTTACCCAATAGCCAAGTAAACACCCAAATTTTAGCCTGTGAGTGAAAGGCTGATTTCCTTGTCCGCATCAGGGTGTGTGGTCAGTTGTCGCGTACCAATGGTGTTTTAAATCAATTATTTTACTTGCACATGACGACAAACCCCATTGAGTGTATTGACTTACCTTGAACACTTTAGTGGTTATGTCTTAGGGAGGCGTACTGTTGATTGTGTTATACGTTTTGGACCGCTCAAATAGCTGAATAATTGAATCTAGGATTAGCCAATTTGTGGTTGAACTGTGCGTCATTAGCCAAAACTATTTCATATATTTTTGTATCATCCTAACCTTACTAACCCCATCGCATCCTGTGCTGCAGTGCATATCAGCATCTGTGTTATCAGCGGTGCTAGCATCTCCTAATATATCTTCCTTGGCAGCGCCGGGTGGTTTTAGTAACCTACCCTGCCCGTAGTATCCAGGGCCATACTGTGAACCTCTTTAATATCAATATTAAACGTACCGGGACCGTCGCCCCCTTACACAGTGATTGTGCTCACCTGTTAGTTGTAGTGATTGTGCTCACCTGTTAGTTGCAGTGATTGTGCTCACCTGTTAGTTGCAGTGATTGTGCTCACCTGTTGGTTGCAGTGATTGCGCTCACCTGTTAGTTGCAGTGATTGTGCTCACCTGTTTTCTTCGTCTCCGCTGGGACGTCCATATTCCGGAGACTGCCCGCCAGCGTGCCGATCTGCACACCATAAAAGATACTAACACGGTTCCTACCTACACGGTTGCACACAAGTGCCAATTTTACAATTTCTTTTCAATCTAGGCCTTTTATCTCTCATAAGTTTAGAAAAAGTTTAGAAAAAATTCAGTTTTTTATCCCTCATAAGTTTAGAAAAAAAACATGAAACAACTGTCATTAAATATATAAAAATTGCAGTAAGCTACAGCCTACTTTGATCTGTTGCTAAACATTTTCAGTGGCTAAAACAACCTGCGCACACTACAACGTGGCAAAAGCAGGTATTATTTTCAATTATTACTTCATTCATAACTTTCTATTTAGCAGTTTATAGACGCCACGATGGTCTTTGAATATTAAACTCTTCAGTACAAAATTTATTTCTGTATTGTTAACAATTTGTTATAGCTGTAGGTACCTAAAGAATTCACACCTATTGCAAACCTTACCAGTGGCATTAAAGGATGGACTCATTTGCATTGGTTTAGTAATAAATATCAAAAGTTTAATGTATGAACATATTAAACGTTTAGTAAGAGCAGCAGACCTGCCCAGAGTCCGGGAGGTAGTCAGGACGGGGGCCTGAGAGGCTGCTAGGGGCGCTGTTGTCCCCGCCCTTGCGGGAGTAGTCCAGCGAGGAGCTGTCCGTGTTGGCGAGATCCCACACTCGCGCCTCTTTACCCTTCATTCACACAACAATTAATGTGCAATTAAAGCAAGAAAAATCAGCCATACATATAGAGAAAATAAAATAAATCTCCCATACACATTGAGAAAATGATCAACTTATCAACAAATCAAAGCAACCTAACCATTTTGGCCTCGAAGGAGCACTGGGAAGGACAAAGAAGCAAAGGAGATGAAATGAAAAATAAAATTTGCTACCACGATAAATTATATAAGTTTTTTCATGGCAAAATATATGAAAACCTCTAAAAAAAAAAATTAGTCAACTAATACAGAAACCCTGAAGTTCAACTAATATGGTTTTATTGATTATTATATATAAAATTGACTAAACACACATAGAACTAAATGCTCGTTTAAAAAATTATAAATTGGCTAAGTAAATGATTGAAATTATTCACCTTCTTGGGTTGCTTGTTTTGCTTGTTGGCCTTTTTCTTCATGACAAGCTTGCCCTGGAAGAGCATCTGCCGGTTACGCAGGATGGCATCTGAGCCCAATTCCATGACACCAGCATTGCCGTTGCCAACAACAGCTTGTCCATTGCTCTCTGCCTCCTCTGCAGCCTGGCCATCTGAACTACTTCCATTCTGCAAATTGCATTTAAATTTAAATGATGTAAAAAAAAATAAAAATAATAAAAGCATATCTTCTTTTAAAGGCATTTACGCAAATGGTTAAGCTAGCTAGTTTTGTCGGTGGTAACATATAAATAATAGAGATATATATACTCTCATGTAACTCAGTGATCATTGCCCAAATTAAACATTGGAGAAAATTTTACATTGACACTTTGACTCCGATTGCTTAATCTTGTACTTTATTTCATTTTTACAACACTTGTCTTTAACTTCACTTCTTGTTTGTCTGTTTGTCTGTCTGCTACAAATCTTATAAAAATTTAACACACTTCTACTTATTCTTTCGATCTGAAATTTTGCGCACTTGCATAAAGTTGGAGACAATGCATGAACCAAATGACAAAATAAGTTATTTAAAAAAAATTTAATATTAACAAATTTTAAAAAATAATTTTGTCAGCTACAAATCTTACAACTGATGTTTGACACACTTTTACCTGTCCAATTGATTTGAAATTTTGCACACTTGTGTGAAGTCGGAGGCAACGCTTGAATCAATTGTCAGAATAAATAATTTTGAGAAAAAAATTTGTATACAGTATATAAAAAATTGAAAAATTAATTTTTTCAATATTCGAAAATGAAATGAGAAATTCATTATATATCTTTAACATTGGAGACACTGGATTCTTAAGAAGTCTTGTCTTTAAAAAGTAGTAATTTTTAAACGTATATTTTTTGTACTTCTTTCAAACAGGGTTGCCAGACGGTCATTTTTCTCGGACAAATTCCGTGATTTAGTTTTTCTCAATTGCGTGGCCGGCTAAAATTTATGTTAGGGGTACTTCCTAATTAAATTTTAAATACTGCAAAAAGAAAATAAATGGAATTTTTATAGCAGAACCTACAAATAAACTAGTATATATTGAGTTATCGGCCTTTTTTGGCCTTTTTAGCGCATTTTCTCATTTATGGAAAAAATGCACTATTGTGCTCGCCATGTCCGTCTGTCTGTCTGTCCGTCCGTGACCTTGAGTTTTCGTCGACGAGAAAATGCGCTCTCTGTCACTCACTGCAGTGAGTACTGAGTTATATTTTTTGTTCTTGGATTTGGCGGATTTTAGGCAACCATAATTATGTACCACTACGTCCTGGAGAAATACATTTCATGGTACGCACATGTACCACTTCGGAGTCAAAGTGTTAAGGAAGGCTTTAAAACATGCGTCAATAATGACATCACAGGATCAGTTTGTATTGACATGCCTTCATAGCCTAAAAATATATACATAGATTGCACTCAACACTCAAATGATGGGTTGGTACATAAATTTTAATATAGCCTGTATGCAGATAAGGAGGAAATTAGAATAAAAAGCAGCAATGCCCCACCTCGCCACCACTGTCACGTCGGTCAGAATCCTGAGTGTCTGAGATGGCAGTTAGCTCTGGAGGCTGAGACTGCTGCTCTTCTCCGCTGTCATCTGGCAACTGCTGCGTGTCAATTTTTTCGTCGTCATCATCCTCATCATCATCATTACCCTCATCATCCTCTTCATTATCATTCTGCAGCTGCATTTGAGATCCCTTGCCTGTATGATGAAAAATTGGGTACTACTATACAAAATCATATATAATAATCATCAATCAATAATACAAAAAAGTTTCCATTTTCCATTCAGTAAACAATTAATTACTTGCTCAGTAGTACATAACTGCACCAATTTGAAGACCTGCACTAATTTAATGATCATAAATCATGCTCCCAATCTGCAAGAGAAATGAATATTGTTTCATAACAAGGAATTGATTTGAGTTACTTTTGTAGTGTCAGTGTAAGAGAAAACAGCAAATGATCAAAAATGAAAATCCATGAGTAGTTTCAGAAATAATGTCAATAAAAATGAATCAAGAACAATGGATAGCATTCAAGAAATTGGACTGGTAGGTAGTCATTACAGTATATAAATCTATGGTTATATCCAAACCTAAAGTGTCAGAACATGAGTGAGGTTATCATATGTGACAGATATCCAGACCCAAGTGGAAGAGATTAACAACAGTGACTGGTTGATAGCAGCACTTATTGTAGGAGGAACAGATGTAGTTTGCTCACCGGTGTTTGCAGTATTATTGTTGTTATTGCACTCTTGTTTGATAGCCAGCTTGTCACCCTTGCCTGCACAGCATTACCAAAGCATTACCTTGCCTGCATAGCATTACCAAAGCATTACCTTGCCTGCACAGCATTACCAAAGCATTACCTTGCCTGCACAGCATTACCTGTCTCTTATACACATCTAGATGTGTATAAGAGAGATTGTGCTCACCTGTTAGTTACAGAGATTGTGCTCACCTGTTAGTTGCAGTGATTGTGCTCACCTGTTAGTTACAGTGATTGTGCTCACCTGTTAATTGCAGTGGTTGTGCTCACCTTTTAGTTGCAGTGGTTGTGCTCACCTTTTAGTTGCAGTGATTGTGCTCACCTGTTAGTTGCAGTGATTGTGTTCACCTGTTAGTTGCAGTGGTTGTGCTCACCTTTTAGTTGCAGTGGTTGTGCTCACCTTTTAGTTGCAGTGATTGTGAACTCACTCCTGTGTGATTGGACCACAGGAGTGAGTTCTGGAAGGGTTTTTCACATTTCAGTGTTTCCATTTTATGGAAGACACTTGGTGGGGAGGAATGTAGTGGTGTGGCTTGTGTATCATTATCTATGTCACTGCACCATGCATTCTTTCCACTCACCTGTGTCCTCTCTTTCCAGACTCATGAATGTGGATTATTGGTTAGCTAGGCTTTTCAGACCTAATGCATGTACTTAGCATTACCAAAGCATTACCTTGCCTGCATAGCATTACCTTGCCTGCACAGCATTACCAAAGCATTACTTTGCCTGCACAGCATTACCTAGGGCCACTAACAACGCCACCAGGGAGACAGGAATGGCAATAACAGAGTAATAGAATCTACACACTGAAATACCCAAGGAAGCTAAGCAGGAGAAATATGAGTAAAAGCAAGAAAGTATCACAACACTTGGACCATGTAATGTGATAGATTGCATCCCAGTCCCAATAAATAGAGCATTAGAACCAAAATAATGATCATGTTAAACAAAATACCAAATTTGCAAGGACAGGAGTTAGTTAGGCCAAAATAAATAATATATGTAGAAATAAAAAAAGAGATAAAAGCTTATGTGGCAATAAAAAGATCATTTAAAAAGAAAAACAAGGGATAAATCTTACACAAAAAAAGATAAATCATAATTACCTTTCTTCTTCTTTTTTTTCTTGCTAACATTTTCAGCTGTTGGCTGAAGACTGAAGAGCCGACCCTTGTGCTCCACCATGGAATCAATGGTCTTCTTAGACTTGCTGCTCTCCTGGAATGTCCGTGGCCGCTGCGGAAGGCTCCGCAGCAGCTTACTCTCCGCCTCCACCGCTTGCAGGATCATATTGTACTCAGCAGTGAATTCAAAGCTCTGAGAAAAATAGAACACAAATATAACCACATGTTTATTATGTTTGAATAGCATCAGGTTGAATGAACATAGATCTTTGTTGCATACAAAATCTTGAATGCATCATGGGTTGTCTTGCAGTTTCTTAACAACTCCTTTGAAAATTGCAATATTTCAAATATACAGATGAATCATGTCATAATATATTCATACCTTGAAGTAATTTTTCAGCCTCAGATCATTGAGGTACATTTCTCTGAACTTCCTCTGGATATCTGACAAGAACTTGTCTATGTAGGAGAGCTGTAATATCTTCTGATAGATAACCACATACAGTAGCTCAAACTCATTGTCCATGAAGACTTTGAGAGCATAGTTCTCATGGCCGTAGACACTTGTTGCTCCACTTCGCTCCTGAAAATATTAATTTCTTAAGGACATGATACATAAAACAGGTGAGAAGCAAAATGATATAGGCAGATCATGTAGATTTTCAAACAAAATATGCATTAATTCATTTGCAGATGCTTTTCTGCAATTTGAGAGCCACAATATTCCCATGAAAGGAATTATCTAGCTTACTGTTAACAAAAGCGCATGATGTATGTATCTATATATATAGGTACATATAATAAGCAGTACCCTCAACCGGGGCTACTCGGGACAGATTTGATCATTTTTTTGTTAATAACTGTTAATAACTTCTTACGATTAAACATTTCATAAACAAATTTAGGCTCATTTTATAGCTCTTTGCGAGGGCTATCAAATGGCATTGTCAAAAAATTCCATATGCTATTCATAAGGTGCCAGATGCAAAATAAAGATTGTCCTGAGTAGCCCCGTCAATCGGGGCTACTCGGGACAATGGGAATAAAACTTCATTTCAAAACATTTGAAGCATGCAGAATTGCAGAGCATACTCATCCATTACTAACAGTACTCTGAAGTCCTCCTCTTTCATTGTAGATGATGTAGAGGTAGAATAAATGACATTTTCTGTGATTTTTACTTGTTTTTCCTTTATTGATCTGATATTGCCATATACATTAATTACCGTATTATTGATGTGCAATTATTGTATTATTGATGCGATATTACCGTATCCATGAACATGCCATTGAGCATTTACAACAACCTTGTCCACTGCAAGCTTCATATCACCAGCCTTATAGCATTTTTTTTGTATATGTAAGCTTACAGGATGGCTCGTAATTTCACATCATTTTAATTGGGTTAAGTGAATTTACTATAATAAAAAAGATAGTGAAAAACATACCTGAAACAGAAAGGAATGTTTCAGTGACAACCAACGCATCTTTTGGAGAAATAAATAATAGTTTAGGTCAATTACTTTTCATTCTATGATGCCTGGTGCACAATTCTATACATGACATGCTATGCACAATTTTGTGATGACCGATGATGCACTAATTTTTCGATAAGTGAATTTTTTTTTTGCTGAGCAAAGAAAATGTGATCAATATTCTTTTTTCTAATCAATTTTTTTCATAATTGGAGCCTTTGCTAACTGAGGTTCTACCGTAAATGCGTTTTTGGGGGTGTCCCGAATAGCCCCGGGGGGGTGTCCCGAGTAGCCCCGCTGTGCGGAAATGGCTGTCATTTTTTTTTGGAATGAGATAGGCAAATTCTGTCAATTACGTTTTCTGTCAACTTTTACGTAAGTAAAATTTTTTAATACGGCGAATATTTTTTTTGCTACATACCTTAGCAGTTTCAACTTTACAAAATATAGTTTTTCACCATTTTTTTCCGGAATTTTTCAAAGCAAGTAAATGTAGTATTTTTCGACTTCCTTTATACTACATAGATAGGAAAAATGTTGACGTTTACGCCACTATTTTTAGTTTTGCAATATTCCAATTAGTTTCGCTACTACAACAGTTTTACGCCGTGTTGGAGGCCTGTCCCGAGTAGCCTTGCTTGTCCCAAGTAGCCCCAGTTGACGGTACTATCAAACGGGGTAAAAAGGGACGGTTTTGAGCATTTTTGCTTAATAACTTCTTACCATGAAACATTTCATAAACAAGTTTGGGCTCATTTTAAAGGTCTTTGCTAGGGCTATCGTATGGCATCTCCAAAAAAATTCAAAATGCTATTTGTAAGGTGCTAGATGCAATATAAAAGGCTCCTGAATTAATCTGGAAATGGGGTAATTAGAGACACTTGAGATAAAACTAAATTTTAAAACGTTTGAAGCATGTAGAGTGTACTCATGTATTACTAACAGTGCTCTGAAGTACTCCTCTTTCATTGTAGATGATGTAAATGTAATATAAATTACATTTTCTGTGACTTTTACTTGGTTTCCCTTTATTGATATGATATTACCATATTCATTAATTACCGTATTATTAATGTGATATTACCGTATCCATGGACATGCCATTGAGCATTAACAACAACCTTGTCCACTGCAAGCTTAATATCAGCAGCCATGTAGCATTTCTTCTGTCTCTAAGCTTACAGGATGGCTTGTAATTTTGCACAATTTTAATCAAGTCAAGTGATTTTACTATAACAAAAAAGATTGTAAAAAACATACCTGAAATAGGAAGGAATATTTTAGTGACAACCATCATATTTTTTTGGAGAAATAAATCATAGTTTAGGTTATTATTTTTCATTCTTTGTTGCCCAGTGCTCAATTCTATCTATGACATTCTATGCACAATTTTGCGATGACTGATGCAGTAATTTTTTGAGCGAATTTTTTTTTCACTGAGCAAGGTAAATGTAATCAAATTTCTATGTTGTTAATAGATTTTTTTGTTAACTGGAGCCTTTGCTAACCAAGGCTCTACTGTAAATGCAGTTTTAGGGGTGTCCCTTATTACCCCGTTTTGCAGAAATGGTCGCCATTTTTTCTTGAAATGAGATATGCAAATGCTGTCAGTTACGTTTTTAAGCCAACACCAGTGTGCAACTTTTATATATATAAGTAAGATTTTTCAATACGACAAATTTTTTTAGAGGTAATAAATGTACGATTTCACAACTTGCTTTATGCTGCATAGATAGTAAAAATGTTGAACTTTACACCAATATTTTTAATTTTGCAATATTTTAATTAGTTTAGCTGCTACAACATTTCTACAAAATGTTGGAGGACTGTCCCTTTTTACCCTGCCCATCCCTTTTTACCCCATTTGACAGTAATTTTTAAATTTTGCCATTGATGTTAAATTCTATTTTGGACAAGGTTATCAAATTTACAAATGATTTAGGCTGTTTAGGTTGTCACCAAATCATCATTGAAATTAATGCCTGCAGTACAATCTGAATTAGAAAATTTTAAGGAAACATTCGATTCACTGTCAAATATATAATGCCAATTATTCTAGTCAACAAATCTTGGCATAGTGCAAACAACAGATTTCTTAGAAATTCAGTTCAATTTTAATACCAATAACTATTTTAAAATCTTATTCAATACATATGAGTGATAATACTGGTATACTGCTCTTCTGGAATATCAGGCATTATTTTCTAAAAATAGCAAATAAAAAAATATACCACTTAAAATCAGCAAATACTTAAAGGATTCCTAATACATTCACAGACTTATGTAAAAGTCTCAAACCATAATATTCTTTCTACACAAACAACATAATATTCTTTCTACACAAACAGTTTATCACCATTTGGTAGAGCAAGGTCAACTTTCAACTTTGATATGTTTTTTGATGTTCTCACTGGGTGACATGGACTTTTGCTTTGAGTATCGCAACATTTTCCCGCCAAACCTAGTGTTTTGCGTAAATCTGGCACGCAATAGTATGACATCACTATTTCAACCATCTACACATGCGTGGAACTAAGACAAAGCTTAATATAAAGGAAAAAGTTGAGAAGTATTGGAACTACCCACGATGTTGAAATATGGTGCATTTACCCTATGTATAAGTGACTAGGGAATTTAATCTCTCGTCAACCCAGAGATTGCGCGATATTGGAACCACAGAACTTTCTCATTATCTCATTGTCATGAGTGATCATTGTAGTGGAAGGTGTAATGTGGAAGGCTTTTTGATCCATTTGTTATATAAACATGAGAATATATTACTTATCCAGAATTCCACAATGCAATGGAAATTGGAATGGCCTATTCTTGGCCTCATGGTCTACTTTCTGAAATAACTCTGATGGAGATAAAAATTCTATTAATTTTTTTTCTTTATATTTCATTGATACTTGTATGGTAATTTTTATATATTTTTGTCTTCAAAGTAATATAAAAATTTTATCATAAAATAAAAAATAAAATAAAATAAAAAATAAACATTATGCACATAGGTACCTACAGGGTGGAATTCTAAAATTAGTGGTTCACTTAAAAAAAAAGCATTCTGCCTTAAAAAAACATTCCAGGCAACCAGAAACAGGTTTGTAGGCTGCCAATCAGCCTCAGAAATTGGCATGAACGTTACCTCAGGCAACACAGTGAAAGTCCCAAGATTGTTAATTGTGCACATCACTCACAGATAAGCAAGAGGGATCTACAGAAAAAAATACTATTTACTCTTGCCGTTCAAAGTACGTCTAATTTTACTGTACTTTTGCTGTATTGCATAACATCCAGGCTACCAGGTTCATGGTCTGCCTAACACCCCGGCTACCGGGATGCCTTGGTAAACTGGCGCTCACTGTAGCAGGCGAGACAATCGAGAGTCCTCAGAGGTTAGGTTTAACATAATGATTTCAAATTAAATATAAAAACATTTATTGCACCTATTCTTTACATCAGCTTTCAAATTGAGGATAAACTCATCGGCAATCGGCAAAACTTCTCGAAGAAAAGGCAATGCACAACATGACACTCGACTCAGTTGACAGATTAGAATATAGTACTGTACTAAAAAATTTAGCATTCAAACCTTAAACACTAACCATCATTAGATTCCCGCCACCTTGTCTGTTGCACAGGATCGATTCTTCATGGATAACATTTACAAAGGTTATTGAACCATTCTGTTGAATGTCAAGTTACTGATAAATTTGCAATATAGAAGAATTTGTATCTATAATTTTTTCACATGAGTATATTGATGGTTGGTATCCCTGCTACCTTCTTGGCTTCTTTGTTATTGTCTCTCTTTCGGTTGGTATTCCTGATTGCAACAGGAGTTTCCATATCTCAGCTTATTGCATCAGTGGTCAGTTTTGTATTTGTGGATTGAATCAGCAGCAGTTTTTCATGTATTTGTGAGTGAATGTACATAGTAAAGATGTTATTCTTTGCAATTTCCATCAATAGTGACATAACTACATTCTTGTATTACGCACTTGAAATAAGAAGTGTAGCATTACGCATTGAATTAGCATTAGTGCGTTAACATTGTGTGCATTTGGGACGGTCCTTTCTAGCTTTCTAATGCTGATTGGAGTCCAGTGGCTGTGACGTTGCACAGGTTCTGCAGCTAATTTGATTCTTGTGACTGTGACCTTGCACACGTTCTAGCAATGATTGGATTCATGTGACTGTGACGTTGGACATGTTCAAGCGTTGATTGGATCCTTGTTACTGTGATGATGTAAGCTCTTTTTTTTCAATGAAACAGCTGTGGCAACTTGCAGACTTGTCACTGTCAGTGATGATGATGGACCAAAAGTGGAAGTATGCTGGCTTTCCAGATTTATAGGTCATGCTTTTCAATTTTCTATGTTTACCAGTTAATATATTACCCCTCTGGAATTCCACACTGGCCGTACCTACATTATGCACATCCTATCATCCTATGTGCCTACAGTAATGGATAGGGTAAACAAGGTATATTCTGACATCGTGGGTAATTCCGACACTTCTTGACTTTTTTCCGTTATATTAAGCTTTTTCTTAGTTCCATGCGTTCATTGATGGTTGAAATAGTGACGTCATACTTTTGCGCGCCAAACTATTGCCAAAACACTAGGTCTGGGCCGTCTGGCGGGAAAATCTTGAGATCCAACGAGAGACAGTGCGCATCACCTGTCACCAAGTGAGAACATCAAAAAATGTGTCAAAGTTGATAGTTGACCTTGCTCTACCAAATATTGATAAACTGTTTGTGTAGAAAGAATATTATGGTTTGAGACTTTTAAATACGTCTGTAAATCTATTAGGAATCCTTCAAGTATACTTGTATTTGCTGATTGCAAGTGGTAAAAAATTAATAGATGATTAAGTCAAGAGACAGTTTTAGACACATGAAAACTAATTCCAACACAGCTTGGAATTAGACACACAGAGCTTGTTCCAAGCTGTGTGCAAAAATTAAAATTTTCTTAATTGAAAGCTTAATAGCTCTTAATTTAAAGCCTAATTAAGTAGTGTTCAATATTCAATAGTGTTCTAATTCCAAGCTGTGTCAGTGTGTCGTATTCCAAATTCCAACACAGCTCACACAGCAATCGGAATTTGAACACAATAGTGTCGGAATTACGAATTAGTAAAGTTTGAAGCGCGGCCGGAATTAGTCTCACAAAATGCCAAGTTTAGTCACACACAGTGTTGATATATATGGATTTGGTAGGCTTGCATTCTAAAGGCTTTTAAATAAATATGGCACATTTTGTGACATTTCACTGCTGCTGGCGCATAGTGCGGTGTTTTGAGATTGACGTAAAGCAAACAGAACTCGAGATGCATGTACGGTGTATTTTTTATAGCCATTCATTTTTTGCTACGTCCTTAAAGTGTCAGAATATACCACGTTACCCTAACCTAGGGTAAACGTCGTATATTCCGACACATTAAGGACACATCGAGAAATGAAAAACTATAAAAAATAACCGTATGCGTTACTCTAGTACTGTTTGCTTTATGTGACTTGCAAAACACCGTACTACACACCAGCAACAATGAAACGTCACAAAATGTTGCCATATTTATTTAAAAGCCTTTAGAATGCAAACCTACCAAATCCCTATATTCGGACACTGTGTGTGGCAATATTTGGCACATGGTGAGGCGTATTCCATCCGCGCTTCAAATTTTACTGATACGAAATGCCATCATCCACGTGTTCGAATTCCGTTTGCTGTGTGAGCTGTATTGGAATACAACATGGCTT
This sequence comes from Hyalella azteca, assembly GCF_000764305.2. NCBI lineage: Eukaryota > Metazoa > Arthropoda > Malacostraca > Amphipoda > Hyalellidae > Hyalella > Hyalella azteca. Next base: position 1,743 of record NW_025941227.1, on the reverse strand, counting down.
TGAATTAGAACACTAATGAAAATTGAACACTACTTTATTACGCTTTTAATTAACAACTATTAAGCTCTTAATTAAGCAAATTTTAATTTTTGTACATAGCTTGGAACGATCTGTGTGTGTCCAATTCAAGTTGTGACGGAATTAGTTTTCATGTGTCTAAATCCATTTCTCAACTTAATTATCTATTAATTTATTTACCACTTGAAATCAGCAAATACAAGTACGTATACTTAAAGGATTCCTAATATATTCACAGACATATTTAAAAGTCTCAAACCACCATGGTCAGGAAGATGTGCCAGGTGTGCGGGAATTTATTTTGTCATTTTAACGACCTGCGCGGTGCGCCGTACTACGTTGGTAAAAAAATGCGCCGTGCGCCGTACTTTAGAAAGCTAAAATAGTTCTACTATTTTAGTCGACAATATACGCGAGTATATTGACTACGCGAGTCGAACTGACAATAATAAAATGTAAGACATGTCCGGGTTACTTCTGACTCTTCCGGTTGTCCGCCTTGTCGGATACGGAACATACGGTAATCGTAAACTGCGGCTGTTATACACATGGTTGAACTAGTATGAGGTTGACCCATCAGAAGCCCATTTTTGCGGATGTAGTTTGTTGATTGCCTGTGACGTCACTGATCTCAGTGACGTCACGGGCATTAACCAATCACCGAAATGCGATGAAACCAGTCAACCAATCCGTCGTGGGAATGACAGGATTGTTTACGTTCTCGATCTACGTGACGTAACAAGAATGCTGAACTGAAAGACGGAACTTCTCGTGGGTCAACCATGGTTATACATACGAAATATAAACAGACGGTGTTCAGTGTTGCCATATGACTTTGGAGAAAATTTCTTCTAAAATAAAGATGGCCGGGATTGCGAGAACACGTGCACGAAGATAATCAATTTTCATTACATTGCGCCAACTGTGCACAGCAATAGCTTAAAAAAAGTAAAAATGAGCGGGAAAATTCACCGAAAACATACATCATCCCAAGTGTGGTCAAACCATAATATTCTTCCTACCTATATAAACATCACTATGCAGAGGGTGGATGCAGCGTCGCCAATATATGGATTTTTAAGCCCAAAGCGTCGCCGGCCATTTTAAAGATGCGTCGCCGGGTAATTTTTAATGAAAAGCCATTTACGCTGAGTAATGACGAACTATTTACAAGCCACAAACTTATTACAAGGTTGCATGCACATGTTACCCCAAATAACTAATTTTACCCTAAAAACAGTCCAATTGTACAGCAAGTGTCAACTGAACAAGTAATAAAGCAGTCTGACCGCTCTAATGTGACCAAAACTACGCAATCGAAAAAACGTTGTTTACATTTTTTGCGGGAACTCATTGCAACTGATTTCCGGACAAGCTTTGCTGCATCGTAATCCATCCACCATACCGGAAACTTTACTTTTTCTCTAAATAGTTGGCTGAAGACTGAGAAATATATTAAATGCAAGAATTTAAATCTAAATGTGTCGACAAGATCTTCTGAAGGCGAAAATTTTGCCGATAATGCGTCGCTGTAGGTCTTTAAATCTTCGATCACTCTCTGCACAGTGGTACAAACAGTTATTCACTATTTGGTAGAGCAAGGTCAACTGTCAAATTTGACACATTTTTCGATGATCTCACTGGGTAGCATGCATTGTCTCTCTTTGGATCTCAATATTTTCCCGCTAGATGGCCAAGACCTAGTGTTTTGGCAGTAGTTCGACG
>NW_025941226.1:0-361 GCF_000764305.2 Hyalella azteca | reverse complement strand
GCAAATTACTAATATTATCTACTTATGTTTCAAATTTGAAAGAAATCCGTTCGGTATTTATGGATTTATGACTGGGTAAGTTGAAGGTGAAGTTATGTTTGCCTCTTGAGATCGCGCTTGAGTTCGCGCTTGAGTTCGCTGAAGTGTCGATCCGGTAAGGCGTGCTTGCAAGACTTCATTTTGTTGTGACTAAGGAATAGTTCAGAATTGAGTGCTATGTGCTACACAATAGATGTTAGGATATTATTGAGAAACTTTCTTGCTGTCTTAGCTTTGCGTGGTAATAAGAAAATTTTGAAGTTTATGTATGACTCAATGTAGATAACAAACAACGAGCCGACTAAAAGGAAAACACCATGAT
>NW_025941225.1:0-1032 GCF_000764305.2 Hyalella azteca | reverse complement strand
GATTTGGCTGAACTTTGAAATGATTTTCGGAGTGATTTTTGATTCAAAATTTTACTATAGTATCCTATTTACATATATTATGTACTTATTTCCACTGAAATTTTGATATTTAATGCTCTTTGTAACTTGAAAATGAATGTTTGTTACATTAGAAACGTTGTTAATAAACTAGAACTACTTCCTGATATATGCCTTTTGATCTACCAACGTCATCTGAAGAATTGTCCGACTCTTTGATAATTTAAATCAATTATTTCTCTGGTCGTTAATCGCACGCGTATAAATCAACAAATTCTGCCATCTAAAACTAATTTTTGCAATATCTGGGTATGCATGTATATAATTATTTATAAAAATGAACATTTATAATTATTCAGATATACAAATAGGTAGATATCTGACAAAGTCCGTACATATTGCTAGGATACCTAATCAAGTAGATCACTAGCTAAGTAGATCGCTAGCTAATTAGATCGCTAGCTAAGTAGAACGTTAGCTAAATAGATCACTATATAAGTAGATCGCTAGCTAAGTAGATCACTAGCTAAGTAGATCGCTAGCTAATCAGAACGCTAGCTAAGTAGATTGCTTGCTAAGCAGATCGCTAGCTAAGTAGATCACTAGCTAAGTAGACCGCTATATAATTAGATCGACAACCAAATATGTATCGTATAAAGTAGATTCTAATAACATTGTTATGAACTGTATAACAAGCATCTACCCTCAGCACTTGGCACTACACCAGTCTACCCTCGCCGAGGGCACTGAGCATCTTAAGGTCACTACCCTCGTGACAAGGGCTCGTTTCCCCTCTAATGTCAAGCTTACTTTAACGAGGCGTCGAAAGCTATGAAGAACTTGCGTTATAAGTAGAAAAACTATATTCTAAAAATTATATATAATATCTTTAAAGGACAGTATTATCTGTTCTGCATTTTCTGTGCAATATCTGTAAAGAACAGTACTAACATTTTACCAAACGTCACGTTTTAAAAAATATAACTCAGTACTCACTGCAGTGAGTGACAGAGA
>NW_025941224.1:58694-59652 GCF_000764305.2 Hyalella azteca | reverse complement strand
TTAATCTTCAAGTATTAATATTTCTTTAATTAATTTTTTTTTTTGAAATTTATTTCAAAAAAATAAATTTCAAAAAAAAAAAAATTTCAAAAAAATAAATTTCAAAAAAATAAATTTCAGAAAAATAAATTTCAAAAAAATAAATTTCAAATAAATAAAAAAATAAAATAAAACGTGTCGGGGACTCGTCTTCGACGTGTCGGGGACAAATTTAAAAAAAATAAATCTCAAAAAATAAATAAAAAAAAAATTTCAAAAAAATAAATTTCAAAAAAATAAATTTCAAAATAATAAATTTCAAAAAAATAAATTTCAAAAACAGCCATCGTGTAATGCACGACACGGAACAGCAGCGATCAAAAAAGTAACATTGCATAAATAATTACCCCAGCTCAAGATAGATTTAGACCACCGATTTAATTTCGAATTTATAAATTTTTTAAATGATTGAAGAAGATCTGGTGATGATCAAGACGTAGTCAGGATATCGTGGCGATAAGAATCGTAACGATTTTATTATTGTTAATTTATTGAAATTTATTATATTATATTCATATTAAATATTTTTTTATTAATTTGATTCGTGTTGCAGGACGCGGGCTGTGAGGCCTTCAGTCCCGGCCTCATGCGGTCTCAGTTCCAGCACGTCTTCATCGTCGTCAGGGCGCTGCCCCCCACGTCAGGGGGCGCCATGTACAGGTAACTGAAGGGCGCCGCCCCCCACGTCAGGGCGCTGCCGCCCACCTCAGGGGGCGCCATGTACAGGTAACTGAAGGGCGCCGCCCCCCACGTCAGGGGGCGCCATGTACAGGTAACTGAGGGGCGCCGCCCCCCCACGTCAGGGGGCGCCATGTACAGGTAACTGAAGGGCGCTGCCCCCCACGTCAGGGGGCGCCATGTACAGGTAACTGAAGGGCGCCGCCCCCCACGTCAGGGGGCGCCATGTACAGGTAACTGA
>NW_025941224.1:55113-57704 GCF_000764305.2 Hyalella azteca | reverse complement strand
GCCAAGTTCTGTGAGTACCACTGTACCAGTACCAGCCTGGACCTGCCCGCCAAGTTCTGTGAGTACCACTGTACCAGTACCAGCCTGGACCTGCCCGCCAAGTTCTGTGAGTACCACTGTACCAGTACCAGCCCTGTCTCTTATACACATCTAGATGTGTATAAGAGACAGGTGCCGTGTTGTTCACGCGTCAGTGCCTTGTTTTTCACGCGTCAGTGCCGTGTTTTTCACGCGTCAGTGCCTTGTTTTTCACGCGTCAGTGCCGTGTTTTTCACGCGTCAGTGCCGTGTTGTTCACGCGTCAGTGACGTGTTTCTTACGCGTCAGTGACGTGTTTTTCACGCGTCAGTGCCGTGTTGTTCACGCGTCAGTGCCGTGTTGTTCACGCGTCAGTGCCATGTTTTTTCACGCGTCAGTGCCGTGTTTCTTACGCATCTTAAACGTGTTTTTAACGCGTCAACGACGTGTTTTTCACGCGTCTTAGACGTGTTTTTAACACGTCAACGTCGTGTTGACACTCATTTAACTCTGTGTGTTGTGGGCAGCGTGGCAGTGTCGCGCTTCCACTCGGTGCCGCCGTTCGGGCCGCCGCTGCCGACGCCCGCCGTCTTCAGGAAGGACGAGGCCTTCACGTCCTTCCTGCTGGCCAAGGGTGAGGGGTTATGGGGGAAGTGGGGGACGGGGGGCGTCGGCAGCGGCGGCCCGAACGGCGGCACCGAGTGGAAGCGCGACACTGCCACGCTGCCCACAACACACAGAGTTAAATGAGTGTCAACACGACGTTGACGTGTTAAAAACACGTCTAAGACGCGTGAAAAACACGTCGTTGACGCGTTAAAAACACGTTTAAGATGCGTAAGAAACACGGCACTGACGCGTGAAAAAACATGGCACTGACGCGTGAACAACACGGCACTGACGCGTGAACAACACGGCACTGACGCGTGAAAAACACGTCACTGACGCGTGAAAAACACGGCACNACTGTACCAGTACCAGCCTGGACCTGCCTGCCAAGTTCTGTGAGTACCACTGTACCAGTACCAGCCTGGACCTGCCCGCCAAGTTCTGTGAGTACCACTGTACCAGTACCAGCCTGGACCTGCCCGCCAAGTTCTGTGAGTACCACTGTACCAGTACCAGCCTGGACCTGCCTGCCAAGTTCTGTGAGTACCACTGTACCAGTACCAGCCTGGACCTGCCTGCCAAGTTCTGTGAGTACCACTGTACCAGTACCAGCCTGGACCTGCCCGCCAAGTTCTGTGAGTACCACTGTACCAGTACCAGCCTGGACCTGCCCGCCAAGTTCTGTGAGTACCACTGTACCAGTACCAGCCTCTGCCAGTCAAGTTCTGTGAGTACCACTGTACCAGTACCAGCCTGGACCTGCCCGCCAAGTTCTGTGAGTACCACTGTACCAGTACCAGCCTGGACCTGCCCGCCAAGTTCTGTGAGTACCACTGTACCAGTACCAGCCTCTGCCCGCCAAGTTCTGTGAGTACCACTGTACCAGTACCAGCCTCTGCCAGCCAAGTTCTGTGAGTACCACTGTACCAGTGTACCTCATGGTACTGGGGTACAACAGAGGCTAAAATAATTGCTGGTGAATTAAATATTTTAAAATAAATTAAATAAATAAATATGTTGCAATATTAAAGTAACCTGATAAGTACTTGTTCTGCAGGGCACGCTTATTTCTTATATAGGTATTAATCTTTATTATTTTATTAACTTTAAATAACTGCCGATAACTAATTAGTATCAACTGATTCATATTAATTGATTCATGTTCCCCAAACTTGATAGGTACTTGTTCTGCAGGGTACAGATTTCTTACAGATAAATCAATAACACAATTAATTAATTATCATTTTATTAACATTAAATAAATGCCATTAATTCATATTAACTAATCCCTTAAATAACTGCCATTAACTAATTAGTATCAACTAATTCATATTCACTAATGGCTATTCCCCGGCAGCGCTGATGCCATGTATTTCTTAATTTTTTAAAAGTATTTCTTACAAATTAATTAATAACATTAATTAATTGTTAAGTTAATAACGCTAAATAGCTGCCATTAATTCATAATAACTAATTCATATTAATTGATCCGCATTCCCCCTTAGCGCTGATGGGTAACTTCTGGTCCTGCGGGGCATGCTTTTCTTAAAGTATTTTTTAAATTTTCTAGAGTATTTCTCACAAATTAGTACAAAGTAACATAATTAATTATTTACTATGTTATTAACATTGAATAATTTATAATAACTAACCGACATCCCCCCTCAGCGCTGATGGGGTTCTCGCGGGGCCTGAGCAGCCGTAGGGACAAGGCCCGCGCCCTGGCCTTCTGTCCCGCCCCTGCCGTGCCTGGGGCCCTTGCCTGGTCCCTCCTAGTCACTGACTACTCCCTGCACTCCCAGGTAACTCCCTGCACTCCCAGGTAACTCTCTTATGACCTTATGATGAGTTTAGGACGTCGTAGTCCACGGTCACGCTGATGCGCCGCCTTCGTCGTCCTCCGTCTCCGAGTCGTCGTCGGATGTAACGTTGGACGTGTTCCGTCTATTTGCCCTCATTTGGGCC
>NW_025941224.1:53939-54946 GCF_000764305.2 Hyalella azteca | reverse complement strand
CCCCAACAGCCTCAGCTTTCTAAAGAGCACCCCATGGTCAACTTTGTCAAATGCTTTAGCAAAGTCTAGGTATACCACGTCCACGCCAGCTCCCTCCTCCAGCCAACGAACTTACGATCTCTTAACTTTTTTTGAAAGTATAGGCCCTGGTCAGGGAAACCTCGCAGGCCTTAATTACCTTAACCTTAAACCTTAATTCAAATTAAAACCTTAAAAAACCTTAATTAAATTAATTAAAAACCTTAATTTAAATAAAAGGGACATAGTCAGCATCAGGCTACAGGTGCTAGGGAGTTAAAGCAATCTGACTGTTGGGGCGCTGACAAGATGTAGACATGTAGAAAAAATATAACTCAGTGCTCACGGACAGACAGACGGACACGGTCACAGACAGACGGACGGACGGACGGACATGACATGACGAGCTCAATAGGACATTTTTCCATAAATGAGAAAATACGCTAAAAATGGCTGGCTAGCAAAATGTCAAGCACGCTTGACATGATATGTAAATTTTAACAAGAATTCTAATATTTACTGAGCTTTCCTTTCATTGTATTTTATATTAATATAAATAATAAAATAAAATTATAATAATATTATATTAATAAGAGGTTTCCTTGACACTCCCCCTCCCCCGGCAGGTGGTGTGCACGGTGGGTGTCAGCCTGCGGTGGGTGGCGGTGGTGGAGGCGGCGACGGGTGCTGTGCTGCTCAGCGTCCCCACCAGAGCCGTGCTGGGCTGGACCTGCACACCCGGCGTAGGGTGAGCCTCCCCCACACTCCCCCAGCCTTCCCCACACTCCCCCAGCCTCTCCCCCAGCCCTGTCTCTTATACACATCTAGATGTGTATAAGAGACAGGTACCAGCCTGGACCTGCCCGCCAAGTTCTGTGAGTACCACTGTACCAGTACCAGCCTCTGCCCGCCAAGTTCTGTGAGTACCACTGTACCAGTACCAGCCTGGACCTGCCTGCCAAGTTCTGTGAGTACCACTGTACCAGTAC
>NW_025941224.1:42020-53248 GCF_000764305.2 Hyalella azteca | reverse complement strand
CTCATTCATCACCCACGGCACCCACACCCAGGTGACTCATCACCCAGGTGACTCATTCATCACCCAGGTGACTCATTCATCACCCACGGCACCCACACCCAGGTGACTCATTCATCACCCACGGCACCCACACCCAGGTGACTCATTCATCACCCGCGGCACCCACACCCAGGTGACTCATTCATCACCCACGGCACCCACACCCAGGTGACTCATTCATCACCCGCGGCACCCACACCCAGGTGACGCATTCATCATTCATCACCCCCTCTTGCACACCATCATCCATTCATTTCATTCATCATCCAGCACCTCTCACCCTCCCGCAGGAGGTGCTGGTGCAGAGGACCATCTCTGCAGGGGGCGCTGGTGGGGACCGGCAGAGGGGGGCGCTGCTGGGGTTCAACGTGCAGCAGGACGGCGTCGTGACGGAGGTCGCCCCCGGGGGCGCCGCCCACCGCGCCGGCCTCCAGCGCATGGCGCGCATCGTCGAGGTGGGGGGAATAAATGGGTCATATTGTCCGAATAGTGACACACTTTTATCAATAGTGACACACTTTGATCAATAGTGACACACTTTGATCAATAGTGACACTTTGATCAATAGTGACACACTTTGTCACTATTGATCAAGTGTTGTCACTACACTGCTAGTGTCACTATTGATCAAGTGTTGTCACTACACTGCTAGTGTCACTATTGATCAAGTGTTGTCACTACACTGCTAGTGTCACTATTGATCAAGTATTGTCACTACACTGCTAGTGTCACTATTGATCAAGTGTTGTCACTACACTGCTAGTGTCACTATTGATCAAGTATTGTCACTACACTGCTAGTGTCACTATTGATCACTACCCTCAGCACTAGCAGAGAGAGAGCGGACGTAGCACTAATACAAGGGGAGTATTTCATATGAAAGACAAGGTCATGAAGTTTTGTGTCCTGCCCAGTCTGCTGCCACTATGCATTGGCCAAGTGAGCAGCGTGTATTTGCTGTCGACGCGTACTTTTCTATTGGCCGTTTCATTATCGTTACTCAACGAGCATTCCGTACTCGGTTCCATATATCATGTCGGGTTCCTAATCGAAAATCGATTATTACGTTTGTGAACATATTTAGGACAAGTACCGTAGAAGTGTGAATGAAAGAGGGTTTAGGTGACAGCAAGAGAAAGGGATGTCTGGTCCCAACAAGTTGGAATCTCCCTCATCTTGAGAGGGGACCTTCTTTGGCCGGCCCGATCCCCAGATTTGGCTCCGTATGCTTTTTGGGCTTATTAGCGCATTTTCTCATTTATGGAAAAAACGCACTATTGTGCTCGCCATGTCCTTCTGTCTGTCTGTCCGTCCGTCCGTGACCTCAAGTTTTCGTCGACGAGAAAATGTGCTCTATGTCACTCACTGCAGTGAGTACTGAGTTATATTTTCTTAAATATGGGCTTATCTTAAATAGCCGGCCAAAAAAATCTTTAAAAAATATCTTGAAAATATCTTGAATGGCCGGCTTAAATATGGGGTTATCTTAAATCAATTGTTTACAATGACTGTCCAAAGACCATACCTCATGTCAAGAACAACATGAGCCAAGCCATAGCCAACATACCCGTCAATATGCTCCAGCTAGTTAAACTTCGAAAATCGACCCAACTGAATGCATTAACAATTGGGCCGTTATTTATCCGATGTGATCTTTAAAATTAAGTGATATAAAAATTCAAGTACCCAATGCCTTTTTAATAAAATTCATATTGTAATAATCTTTACTAGTTCTTTTTCATTGAGCTCTCATATCAGGAAGTTTCCGTGAATCATCATGTATTACATTTTTCTCAAAAGTGGATTTATGCCAAGCAGATTATTATTTCATTTAAGAATTTTTACGATTCTAGACCGAGTAATATATTTTAATCACGACCGCTAAAATGACTTGAACTAAGTTAAATGACAAATTTTTGGAGTAAGTATACAATTTTGTAGCCCAAATGTTTCCAATTTCACCCCAAAATGTGTTTCCAGTAAGTCAGATAATTTTTTAAGGGTAAAAACTCAAATTTGCAAAACATTCCAACATGTATTTTTCTTTTGTAGTAATAACTCGATTTTATAACACATCCCTAACATGTATTTTTCTTTTGTATTAAAACTCGACTTTATAACACATCCCTAACATGTATTTTTCTTGTGTATTAAAACTCGATTTTATAACACATCCCTAAAATGTATTTTCCTTTTGACTCCCCCAGTCTCCCCCATACTCCTCCATCCCCCATCTCCCCTAACCCCTAACTCGATTTTATAACACATCCCCAACATGTATTTCTCTTTTGTATAAAAAAATCGATTATGCAAAACATCCCTAACATGTATTTTTCTTTTGTATAAAAAAATCGATTATGCAAAACATCCCTAACATGTATTTTTCCCGGCAGATTTGTACAGTGGCGCTGGCGACGATGACGCAGGATGCGATGGTGGACCTCCTGAAGACGTCGGAGGCGGTATCCTTAACGGTCCTCCCCCCACACCCTGAGACCCAGAAGCCCCGTGTGGGGTGTAACGCCCCCCACTGCCTCTTCCACCGCTCCTCTGACTCCTCTGATGGGGATTACGATTACCTCAGCAGCCCTGATAACAAAAAGAATCTTAAGAAAACAACTCTCCCCGACCATGGGGAAGGTGCGGGAAGCCAAGCGTCAGGAATCCGACGAAAAATTAACGGCAAAAACAAACCCGTTTCAGTGCAGAACAGTCGGAGTTTTAAAGGGCTAGGGTACTGTCCCCGTGACCAGGATGATGGTACCTGGTATGATGATAACATCAGAACTACCATGAAGAACCAGGCGCTGCTGGCCCCCACTGGTACCAAGAACCAGTCAGTAGTTGCCGCCGCTGGTACCGCAAAAACTGCTAGTGGACAGCCCACTACCTGGCAACACAAGTGGGTTTTGTGGCCGCTGTATATTCTGTGTAAACAAGTCAATTTCGTACAAAAATGATTTTTTTAAATCAAGTAATTCAATATAAATAATTTATATAATTAAATATTTGCAAATTAATATATACCCAAATTTTGCGGAACAAATTGACTATAAAGTACAATTTTAAATTCTGTGTTAATATTCTGATAAATGCTGAAGGGGTGATGGAATCAATATCATCTATTTTACTGCTGATGATATTAGTAATAATAAATCACTGCCAATAACATCATTGCTAATGATATTAATAATAGTGAATCATTACTAATGATAGTTTGTTTTCCCACAGCCCCGACCGGAGCGTCTCCCCGCACTCCTCTGGCTACGGCACTGGCAACTCCGCGCGCTCTGTCAACATTGACAATCATCGGCAACAATCATCGCGTTCTGGCAACACTGACAATCAACAATCATCGTATCAACAGCCGCAGCAATCATACCTCCACCGAAATCAACAGCATCTCCATCAGCAACAGCAGCAAAAACAGGTTTTTCAACAACAGCAGCAACAGAATGCGAGTGGCAACAGCTCTGCTGTTGCCAGTAACAACAGTCAACAGGAGCGAGGTCAACAACAGGCTGTTGGACACCACTCACGGCCTCAGTCTACTGTTGAAACTGACGATGAATACAATGTTTTTGTGAGTTGAAATAGTGTATAATAAATAATGATACTGATGAGTACAACGATATGATTATAATAATAATGATAAGTACAATGATTATAATAATAATAATGATACGAACGATGATATGATAATAATTATAGTCATAAGTACAATGATAAGTACAATGCGTTCAAATCCAAATTCCACTTTCCTATACTAATTATATTTACAATTATGCATTCTTGATTACATTTTGCAAACACAAAGTTCATGTATTTCAAGTCTGTGCAATCATCTTATTTTAGTATTTCACTATAATTTTTCACTATATTGTTGCATAGCCTACGTATATATATTTCACTTTATTTTTGTTTTACAAATGTCGTAAATTAAAAATTTTCTTGTGGCCCACGTATATACATTTTACTTTATTTTTATAATACGAGCGTCGTAAATTACAGGGCGGCAGCAAGCCAGTTTACGACAACCATGTCGTAGGCAACCACAACCTCTACAACACATCCAACATGGCGTCCACCACCACACTCGCCAGCAGCCAATCAGGCTCCTCGGACCGGTCCACGCGGACCAACGAGGACCGGTCCACGCGGACCAACGAGGACCGGTCCACGCGGACCAACGAGGACCGGTCCACGCGGACCAACGAGGACCGGTCCACGCGGACCAATCACAGCCTTGACCACTGCAGGACTTCAGCCAATCATGATCAGGCTGATATTTACGACAATAATCTACGCAATTATGATGGCAATCGCACCATTTACGACACCAGCGCGTCAAACCGCCAACCAATTTACGACACTAACCAGCCTATTTACGACACTAACCAGCCTATTTATGACACTAACCAGCCTATTTATGACACTAACCAGCCTATTTATGACACCAATCAGCCAATTTATGACACTAACCAACAAATTTATGACATTAACACAACAAAGCAGCCAATTTACGACACTAACACGACAAAGCAGCCAATTTATGACACAAAACAACCAATTTACGACACTGATCAGCCAATTTACGACACTAATCAGCCAATTTACAACACTAAGACGACTAACCAGCCAATTTACGACACCAAACAGCCAATTTACGACACCAACGCATCGAAGCAGACAATTTACGACATCAACCCCCGAGTTAAAGAAGTTGCTATGTCCCCCAGCCACGGCCAGGGGTCGCCGCCCCCTCTCCCAGCCCGCCCCCTCCACGTAAGATAACAATTTTTTTCTTCGTAATTCAATTTAATTTAAACTGAGGCTCTGATTATTTTCTTTTTAATTCAATTTAATTTAAATTAAGGCTCTGATTTTGACCCCTATGAGTTTCTTCACAAATTAGGCTGGACTTTACTCCACTCGTAAATGAGATCGCGATATGAATTTTTAAATGCTTACCCACCTATTTATTTAAAAAACGGTGGAGAGTTACAAAGTATATGTAAAACTTTGTATTTAAATAGTCATGATGAAGGTAATTCAAATAAAATTTGAATATTATTGTTCATCAAGTCTACGACTTTTATATTTTTTTCGAAATGTCAACGGGTTGTAATTTTTATTCTCCACTGAATGATATAGGTACTCGGCATTTCTTGATCAGCCTTGTAGATATTAAAATATATTATTATTTAGATATTATAATATTTTATTAAGTAGATAGTATAATATCTTGTTGTAGATATAATCTGCCAAAAACTAGTTATGAACAAGCATGCTCATACGTGAAGTGAAAATCTCGTATATTGATCAGTCGTTGTGTAAAGCTTGAGGGGAAAGAGACGTCGCAAATTACTGATCTGTCAGTCCACGACGGGTGGTACGTAGAAGTGGATCTCAATGAGGGGCGAGGGCGAGGCCAATATACATGGCCAATACATACAAAATAATAATACTTTGCCACCTGAAAGCCGCCAATTATCACATAAAGGGTGTTGACGCGTATATCATTACAAAGACTGCAAAGAGCAGAACGAGGATTTCACACCGTTGTCACTAAATTGAATAAATAATGGAACAAAGTCCCACTAATTTCTCTGAGTATAGATCCATAATTATTAATATTAAATAATAATTGAATTAATATTAATTAATAATAATACGGTACTATTAATTATTGCTAAATAACGTTCAATTTTGTTGTATTCGCGAGGATGGTCGCGAATACCTCGCTCTCAGACTTTGCCGCAGTCTCACTACTAGCCTAAATTTTTCTGAGTATAGATTCATTAAAATAATATTAATTAATAATAATTTATTAATTAACATTATTATTAATTAATTCTATTAATTACGTATTAATTTTATTGATTATTATTTTATTAATTAATTATATTATTATTAATTATTATTAATTAACATTATTATTTAACATTATTGTGCATTAGAATTATTAATATTATTATTTTCGTGCAGGCGAGACGGCGACGGGATCTAGCTGGCTGCGACTCCCCGGGACATTCAACCTCAAATTCCTCCTGCTCATCTTCCCCATCCCGCCACCTCCCCCCCTCCTCCCACACCCCCTCCCCACTCAGTGACGCCCCATCACAACCCCATCACAACTTCCAGTCCACCCAGAACTCCACTCAAGTCCAGAACTCCACGTCCACCCAGAACTTTGAGTTCACACTGGGCATGTGGAAACAGAAATTCCAGCAGGGAAATTCTGGTCCAGCTGGTCCAGTTGGTCCAGTTGGTCCATATCCTAACTTATCCAGCTCCTGGATGCAGCAAAAACCCATAGAAATTATCAACAAAAGTGTCCATAATATAGAACCAAACGTTGAAAAGTTGAACACGCAAGTTTTCAACTCGAACACACATCCTGGTTGCGGTGTCACCCACAGTCCTAGTTTCTCAACCCAGATACCAAATACCTACCATGGGGGCGGTAGTGGTACCCAAAATGGTATTTATGGTACCACCAAGCACGACTTGAAACCACCATGCAACCAGTACAACCATGACACAGTTTTCAACCATCGCGACACTGGTAATTATTCAGTCCCCCCTACACGACTTCGAAGTGTGCGTGAAAACAACCCTGGGCAAGTTAATACATCATTTAACTCTGTTTCTAATTACTCAACTAACCAGTTTCTGCATCAAAATGACCCACAAAACCTGCATCTATCGCAAAATCAACCCGTGGCAATTCAAACCTCCACGCAGTTCAACAGAAATCAACCACAACGGCAAGAGTATGAAATTTTTGACGGTAATAACGAAAATAATCGTAATAATCATGAGTATAAAGATAATCCCGGGCACAACCAGAAGCAGGTTGTGTCAGCACCACGTGTGGTTGAACAACCAAGACTTAGACAAGCTAAACGCCCCCACCACCACACCACCCACCACCACACCACCAACGTGCAGCAGGAGCTACTGAAGCTTATCAACCCTGAGGGCGACGCGAGTTTTGCTGCTGACTGTGAGTCTCGCTCCATGCTTTCTTCAATAATATCTCATAAAACAGTTATATATTACAGTAAATTTTTTATATTTTCAATTATTAGCATTCGTGTTGAATTAGGCAGAATTTTTGTTGGCGTTATTAATCCGTTTGGAAATTTTTCAAGTCTAATTGTTTCAATTTTTCATATAACTTTTTTACACTCAGTTACATCCATAGTTCTGGACCAATACCTTATTCAAATAATCATAATTTTTTTACACTCGGTCTACATCCTCTGTTTAAGACCATTATTCAAATAATCAATTTATTTCTTCTAATATCCCGCGATATTTATAACAATTTGCATAGTTTTGGGCCAACATTCAAATAATAAATATCTTCTATATTTTTTATTTGAAATATCATATATATTTATATATATGTTATATCATAAATATTTATTATATGATATTACATTCAAATAAATAAATATCACAAGATAATAACCATAATTTGCATACCTAGTTCTGGACCAACATTCAAATAATAAATATCTTATATATTTTTTTATTTGATATATCATATATATTTATATATATGTTATATTATATATATTTATTATATGATACAACATTCAAATAAATAACTATCACAAGATGATAACCATAATTTGCATATGCCATAATATAAATAAAATAATATTTATATTTACAGTTGGGACGACAACGCGACCGCCCATCACGGCGGCCAAGCCAAGACTGGGGGACGGGGTGGCCGCCCCCGCCATGCGTTCACCCCACAACAGGTCCCCTGCTGGGGGATCTCGAGTGAAATCCCCCTCCCCACACACCGACAATAGTAAATTTCCCCACCCGAATACATTTCCCCACACCCAACCGAAAATGGGCCACTATTCAGAGACGAAGTCCCAGAATTCAGAGACAAAATCCCAGAATTCAGAGACAAAATCCCAGAATTCAGAGACGATGTCCCAGAATAGTACACAGAATTATCCCCAAGTATCCCCCATGACAGAATCCTCAAACCTAGAGGATAGTGAAAGGATAGCGTTTATCAGTTCCCCAGTACTGGAACGAAGGAAGATTTTCGAAGAACAATTCGGGACCAAGAAAGAATCCTGCCAACATGAACCACGAAGACAAAATTTAAAAGAAATTATCAAGGATTCGGAAACTCCAAGAGTTTCGCCTAAAATAGCCGAATATCCTACCAAGGATTCTCATGTAAACCAAAGAAAAGTATATACTAATCCTGGAGAAGCTCCAGCCGCTACCTCTAACACTGATTCCTTCAGTGGCACTACACTCAGTGGCAGCACTACCGTCAGTGGCATTACCCTCAGTGGCAGCACTACCCTCAGTGGCAGCACTACCCTCAGTGACGGCACTACCCTCAGTGGCAGCATTCCCCTCAGTGGCACTACCCTCAGTGGCGGCACTACCCTCAGTGGCGGCACTACCCTCAGTGGCACTCCCCTCAGTGGCAGCACAATCCTCAGTGGCAGCAATACCCTCAGTGGCACTACCCTCAGTGGCAGCACTACCCTCAGTGACGGCAACAACGAAACCCTCGGGTTGCCTGAAGACCAAACAGGCAAGCCTGTAACCAAAGTACTGTCCTTAGTAAACATGTACTGCGCAGAGTCTACGCTCAAGAAACAGACCAAGAAAGAAGGTATGGCTTTTCATACCCTCGAGGGCATACCTTCTCATGCCCTCGAGCAAAACATACCTCAAAATGACCATTCCAATGACCGACACGATCATGGTCAAAATTCTTCAGTGTCATCACATTTTTCTACCGCTAATTCCTATGCCGAGTCCGAGAAAATAACCAATAGTACAAATAGTCTAGTACAACCAGGGGCATCTTACTGGGACCAGGTCAGAAGAGGTACCAGTGCTAGGTTTAGTCCCAAGAAACTACCAGCATCTGGTACCATCAACCACGTGGCGTCTGTGGTCAGGGAGATACCAGTGACTCGTCTCGATGAATCTGACGAAGATTCATTAAATGTATCACAAAACACGCATTTGTCATCGTCTTTAGATGGAAAAATTGACTTGAATAACAAATTAATTATTAATACGCATGAACATAAGCGTTCAAATGACCCAAGTAACAAATTAATTATAAATACGCTTGAACATAAGCGTTCAAATGACTCAAGTAACAAATTAACAATAAATACGTATGAACAAAAGCGTACAAATGACCCGATTAACCAATCATTGATAAATACGTATGAAAATAATCGTCCAAGGAGCGAATCCGCTGATATTTACGAAGGACCTGAAGGATTCTCCCCGTCAGCGCTGGACATCCTAGACCGGCTCAAAGGAGGCGTCCAGCGAGCGCTCCTGTCGGGGCGCTTGGCCTCTGCAGCGGACACTCAGAAACTGGAGTGTGTTGCCTGTCCTGTGGAGGACAAGGTGGACGAGGAGTGGAACAGTCTTGTCCACGCTGGTTAGTTTTTTTCCTTGCGATTATTAGTATTTATTTATGATATTTTCTATCAGTTTTATTTGATATTAGTTTGTTATGTTATATATAATTTGGTCAGAATAATTTTCTTAAAATATTATCTTTGCATCCCCTGAAATTTTCTGTAAAATTTGAAAATTTCAGAAAAAAAACTGAAACTTTTAGTTACACTCAATCTTCTACCATGTGTAATTAAAAAGGTAATTAGATTTTTTATAAGAATGAATTGCTAATTGTATATTACATTTTAACGTTGATGCCAGTTTAGTTTATGATATATTTCATGTTTACGTGAATTTAAATGCAAATAAACGCCAAGTAAATTCACCATAAATACATATAAATTTACCATAAATTCATCGAAATTCGTCATAAATACTTTGAAATTCAACTAAAATACATTATAAATTTCTTTGTATACATCGAAATTTACCATAAAATAATTGAATTTTATAGAAATTTATCGAAAATTGGTCACAAATTTATCAAAAATTGGTCATAAATTTATCAAAAATTGGTCATAAATTTATAGAAAATTGGTCATAAATTTATAGAAAATTGGTCATAAATGCATCAAATTCATCATTTCACGCCACTATTACGACTTGACAGCGAGCAGCGCTATAGTTCGGACCAGCAGAGCCGTGACCTCGCGCAGCCTCCTGCCTCACATCTCCCCGTACCGTCCCCTGCCTGCCTCGGACAACCTTGTGGCCAATCATTACCATGAGGCCAATCACCTTCTTGAGGCCAATCACCTTCCTGGGGCCAATAACAATCTTGCGGCCAATCACAATCTTGGGGCCAATCACCTTGCTGGGGCCAATCACCTTCATGGGATCAATAACAATCTTGGGGCCAATCAGCTTCCTGGGGCCAATAACAATCTTGGGGCCAATCACCTTCTTGGGGCCAATCACAATCAGCATTTTCCCCCCGGGTCTCCTGAGGAGAACATATACGAGCGGATTGATACTGCCACACAGAGTGTACACGAGGGTCAAAATACAGGCACTACACATGCCCACACAGGCACTACACATGCTCACACAGGCACTACACATGCTCATACAGACACTACACATGCTCAGCACCACACAGGTATGGTTGAAGCCAGCAGCACCACTACGGCATCACCATCTCATCACAACGCTAATTTTGGTACCCGGAATCCTTATCCTCAAGCGGCAACAGAGGATGGCGACAGCTTAACGTGAGTTATTATCATTATTTAATTATCATTATTATTATTACTAGTATATTAATTTTTAGCGCATTTTCTCATTCATGAAAAAGGCGCTATTGTGCTCGCCATGTTCGTCTGTCCGTCCGTCCGTGACCTCAAGTTTTCGTCGACGAGAAAATGCGCTCTCTGTCACTCACTGCAGTGAGTACTGAGTTATATTTATTATTATTATTATTTTATTATTAATTATTGTGTCTCAGCTCCTTATTGTATTATGATGTACTTCCATATTTTTTTTTGTTATACTTAAATTGTGACATTCCTGCAGGCTGTTCTGTGTGCTTGCTCTGTATGACACTGTATGACATTGTATGGCCTGTATGACACTGTATAGCCTGTATGACATTGTATGGCCTGTATGACGTTGTATGGCCTGTATGACATTGTATGGCCTGTATGACATTGTATGGCCTGTATGACGTTGTATGGCCTGTATGACATTGTATGGCCTGTATGACATTGTAT
>NW_025941224.1:33329-41643 GCF_000764305.2 Hyalella azteca | reverse complement strand
TGTCCAAGTCCACTTTTCAGCGTGGATTGGAATTAATTAATGTATTGTCAATTTCTGATTAAGACCTGAAGGTTCAAGGGTCTTCTATTTGTTGGCTATAACAGGAGTGAAAGTCTAGTAATACAGAACAGTTTACTTGCTATAGACTTTACAATAGGCACTATGAGGATACAATCTCAGAGAGGGAAAGAATCGGCCTGCTCGACAGAGAAGCTTATCGCTGTCTCTTATACACATCTAGATGTGTATAAGAGACAGAACAAGAACTTATCACTAGTTCTTAGTTAGCAGTGATAAATAACGAGGAAATTTTGAGAACTTTTCATTAGTTCTTAGTTATCGGCGATAAATAACGAGAACTCATTACTAATTCTTAGTTTTCATTGATAAATAACAAGTAAATGTTTTCATATTAATTTTCCATGAAGTGTTGAAAAATCTATATTTTGCCTCCACGATAAAACCCCAAGAACCTATGAAATGTTTTATTGAAGTTCTTTGTGGTTCTCAGCCACAATGTGGCGGTTCTGTTCCATGTTTTCAACTATTAATTATTCCTGTAAATTCATTTGAAAAAATTCATCCTAATCCTTTAAAATAGTTAGCAAAATATTTTACATTTTTGTAAGTCTTGAGATCTCGAAGTTTGTGGTCTCTGCAGTCCATCCATTGATGTGTTAAATAATTAATTAATGTAATAATTATATTAATTATTCATTATGTAATTGGTTATATTGCATCACAGTACTTATCATTAGTCTGCTTAAATCGCAAGTTTTCCATGAATTAAAATACAAAGAAAACGCCTGGTAAATTCATCAAAATTCTCCGTATGTTCGTCATGAATTCATTGAAATTCACCATAAATTTATATTAATTTACCATGAATTTCTCAAAATTTACCATAAATCCATCTAAATTACCCATGTATTCATTGGAATTCGTCTTAAAATCGCCGAAATTCACCATAAATTCATCAAAAAAAAGATACAAAGAATTTGTGTGGCACTTTCTTCGTTTTTAAATATTAATTACCGATATATCGGATAATTAATTATTATATTACATGTTTACTGAGGGTTAACTAGTGCCTTCACTCCCCCCTGAGGGGATATTGTTACCCCCCAACCCCCAATTATTAATCGAGATAATTAATAATTATTACCTGATAATGTATGTGTATAAATACATGCATTGTATATTACGTGTATATGATGTGTGTCGTACTGTATGGCCTCCTGTGTACTTGTATAATACGCTCGTTACTGTGTTGTCTAGATAACCTGTATTTGGTAATTATTGTATAAAAGTTGTTAAGTTTAATAATTGTTCAGTTTTCTTATTAAATACCGCCTAATTGTTCCAAATTGTTAACTAATTATAGACGGTTATGTTGAGAGGTTAACCTGGCGCTAATGAGAGGTTAACCTGGCGCTAATGAGAGGTTAACCTGGCGCTAATGAGCGGTTAATTTTCTTAACCTGATTAAGCATATAACGGCTACGTTAAGCAGGTTAATTACGTATGTCTTAAGCATATTTTTTACATGTCCTGAACATGTTAATGACTTGGTCATGTTTAAACTTGATTGTAAAAATGACAAATTAGAAATGTTGAACACCGTTAACGTTGAATAGTTATCAATTATACTTTCTTAAGTAGAATCTTGACCTAATTGACTTATCATTAATTAATTATTTCCAAATTATTGGCTGTTTTCCCCCTTGTGTATGTGAAAGAATTGGAAGTTTGTTTATTATTATCATTATTATGAAGTTAAATGTAGCAGAAATTGAAGAAGTTTTGTTGATATATTAAATGTACCGCGTGCCTTGAGTGTGCCTTGCGAACATGTCTGGTACATGTTTATACATGTTTATATTGTTAGGTAGGAATAACATGTACAGAGTCTGACGTAGGAATAACATGTACAGAGACTGATGTGATCGTAGGTAGGAATAACATGTGCAGAGACTGACGTGATCGTAGGTAGGAATAACATGTACAGACTGACGTGATCGTAGGTAGGAATAACATGTGCAGAGACTGACGTGACCGTAGATAGGAATAACATGTACAGAGACTGATTTGATTGTAGGTAGGAATAACATGTGTACAGAGACTGTATCGTAGGTAGGAATAACATGTGTACAGAGACTGTATCGTAGGTAGGAATAACATGTGTACAGAGACTGACGTGATCGTAGGTAGAAATAACATGTACAGAGACATGCATCAATAAGTTAACTATAAAATAAAAATACGTTAATATCGACCAGTTACTGAGAACGTTCACTTGCGTTGGTGACTCATTCCTCCATGTTTTAATTTATAGCCTCATTAATATACCTAATATTATTAATATAACTAATAATAATATAGCTAATAACTTATAAGTCTGTATTATTTTGTATAGTTTGTGTATATATACAATAAAGGTGCGTATGTTGATCACATGTCCAAGCCTGTTATTTACGTGACACTCAAACAAATAAGCGAGTCTCTGTCCTAATAATGATGCATTTTTAGCGCATTTTCTCATTTATGGAAAAAATTCACTATTGTGCTCGCCATGTCCGTCCGTCTGTCCATGACCTCAAGTTTTCGTCGACGAGAAAATGCGCTCTCTGTCACTCACTGCAGTGAGTACTGAGTTATATTTTTTTGCACCTGTGTGAGTCATCCTGACCCAGTTTGGTCCCCCAGTAATAAAGGGCGTATCAGTGATACGTGGGCTTTCTGTCCGAAGTGTATCGATATTTAGACAATATCATCTATTCTTTTGAGTGTTGACGGTGACTTTCACTTGAATCTAAAAAAATTGATTAGAAATTCTATTTAATTAAATATCGCGGCACATTTTCAGAAAAATGTCGGGATCATTAAAATGGTTCAACGAAATTGCAGGAAACAAGGGCGTAATATCTGTCATATATTCAGTTGCATGAATAAATTCATCACTCCTTCAGTTATATATTAAATTGCATCTGTTATGCATGAAAAAAAAACAGCCGATATGTTCACAGGAAAAATTTTATCGACATGAACATTTAAAGTATACATTATAAATTGAATGGAACGTGAAACACAAGATACTTACACAAATAAATGTGTCAGATTGTCCCACTGGGAACACAGAGGTGTTGGATCTTACTTCTATGGCGAGGATGAAGTCAAATTAACAGGTAATGTAATGTAGTATATTTATTTGTACATATTGAGGAGATTTCTGCTAACTGGAACATGAAAAATAGAGGGTAGAATGGTAGAGGATATGAGGGTAGTGGGGTAGAGGGTAGTGGGTAGGATGGTAGAAGGTAGAGTGGGTAGGATGGTAGAGGTAGAGTGGGTAGGATGGTAGAGGGTAGAGTGGGTAGGATAGTAGAAGGTAGAGTGGGTAGGATGTGAAAGGAGTAGAATGATAGAGAGTAGAATGGTTAAGGGTATTAAAATAATATAGTAAGCATTCAGAAAAATAAATGTCATTTTGTCCAAATATTGACACTTTCTTTCACACAAGAGCAGAAATGTTTCTCGATATTTGCTCAAAGTCAAACACATTTCTCTGAGTTTATATTAGCATTTAAAATAAAGTCTAGGGCATCACGTGGAGATGACAAATATTTCCTATAACATAAACAATCGTCGAAATAAATAAGATAATAACAATAATAAGAGTCACTATTGTTTCGCTTGAACACGTTGACTACGTATTGGTACATATGCGTACCGCGAAAT
This sequence comes from Hyalella azteca, assembly GCF_000764305.2. NCBI lineage: Eukaryota > Metazoa > Arthropoda > Malacostraca > Amphipoda > Hyalellidae > Hyalella > Hyalella azteca. The sequence goes on along the minus strand of NW_025941224.1, from coordinate 37,905 downwards.
GTATTTCTCCAGGACGTAGTGGTACATAATTCAGGTTGCCTAAAATCGGCCAAATCTGAGAACAAAAAAGGCCGAAAAAGGCCAATAACTCAATATATACTAGTTTATTTGTAGGTTCCGCTATAAAAATTCAATTTATTTTCTTTTTGCAGTATTTAAAATTTAATTAGGAAGTACCCCTATTATAAATTTTAGCCGGCCAACGCAATTGAGAAAAACTAAATCACGGAATTTGTCCTGAAAAAATAACCGTCTAGCAACCCTGTTTGAAAACAGTACAAAAAATGAAATAATAGTACAAGATAAAGCAATCGTAGTCAACGTGTTAAAAAGAGCATCGTATTCACTGCTATACTATTGCTTTAAAGAGCAAAATATCATTGAATTTAGTGATAGAAAATGAAGCAGTTCGCGATATTCAGTAGTCAGAATAAATATTGACGACATTCACCTTCAATAATGAAAGATTTAAACAAAATGCACAATAAATATGAAAGGAACCGATGAATGGGAACCACTTTTAAAAAATTAAATAGTGTAGAATAAAAATAATACTGCTATATCAACTAATTAATTAAACAGCATCAGCTAGGGTCAAATTAATTTAATTATATATAATTGAATTAAACTGCCGTCACTCGTAACTTAGATGCCGCGTCTATGAAGATAAAAAAAAGGTACTCTAAATTTTGAGATGTTGAAGAAAAAAAATGACAAAAAATAAAGAAAATAAAGAAAAATTACAAAAAAATAAAGAAAATGAATGAAAAAAATTAAGAAAAATGACAAAAAATTGGGTATGAAGGGTAAAGTGGGGATTAAGGGGATAAAGGTTATGGGATAAATTCCGGAGGTGGGCAAAAATAATAATAAAAGCAAGAGGGCGAGATGAAGCGGGGGGCGAATCCCCCTGAACACGCAGGTATAACAACGACTAAATACTAACATAATATACTACATTAATAATTAATATCATACATGATCGTACTTAATATCAAGCTAAAGTGAGATATACATTTAAATGTGTTGCCTTCATCGCTGATTATTTCTAAGTTAACTTTACCGACTACATTTTCATTACATTATCAACCTATAACATTTATTTCTTCACCATCATCAACCTATAACATTTATTTTACATTATTCTTTACATTTTATCGAACACTACAAACTCTAGCTGCTGGCATAGCTGTGTTTTCTAAAAACGTACAGAAACTAAACATAAAACTTATGTTTAAATCGTTTCGTTTATATAAATTAACGATACAATGATAGAGGGTCGGTTAAGTTATATACAAACTCGAACATAATATATACAAATGACAGGTCCGTTACCATACGTTGTCGTTATCTGTGCCGTGATTAACGTTATTTTTCACGAACGTTATTTGCGTAGTCATTCACGAGCGTAGTTTGCGTTATTTTTCACGAACGTTACATCCCGTTACCCGGCGTTATTGTTACTAGTTGCGTGTTCGTAAGCGTTATTTACGGCGTGCTGCACGAACGTTATTGTCTGTTGGGGAACTTGCGTGATGGAGGACGTGGGGAGATGAGAAGCCCCCACATCCCCAGCATCAGAGGATGCAGTGAGTCCCCCAGACTGGAGCTGAGCAGCGATGTGGGAGGGGAGGTGTGCGGTGAAGGTGATGTGGGAGGGGTGACCACCACTGAAGGGGGTGGGGGTGAAGTATTGGCTGGAAGCGGGGGTTGATAACAGGAATGATTGGCCCCCAGAAGAGGCGATGATTTGTCCTGATGACAGACCTTGATGTAGGGCGGACTGTATGGAGGTGGATAGGTCCGCTGATGAGACGGGCTGATGATGGACCAAGTTTACTGTACCTCCAGTGTCACTGGAGGATGTGGAAGGGATAGAGGATAAAACTCCATCCATGGTCCCTGGGAGTAATCCATCCGATGTCATGGATGTAGCCACAGACCTGGATGTGGTCAAGGATGTAGAACTGGATGACAAATTAAGGCCGGTGGAAGTCATGTCCTGAACTGTGTAGGCAATGGCATGTCGCGACCCCAGCGGCGCCTGCTGCTGGAGGGCTAGAGTACTCAGGTCCTGGACGGTGAGGCCCGACAGCTCCTGCGTGTTGGTGCAGAAAAGATGTCCTGCTAAGGGCGCCATGTCCTGAAGATTGTTGATACCGCGGTCACTGGCGACCATTAGGTTCTGGGCGTTCAGGTTCTGAATGCTGGCCAAGTGCTGATGGTCGCTGGAGTGTCGGGTGAGGTCCGAGGCCGCGGACGGCAGCCCAAGTCTGTTGACAACCAAGTTCTGACCTCCACAAGTGAGGTCTTGTACAGCAGCTGACAAGGGGCTTATCAACTGAATCTGTTGATTATGAATATGAGAAATCTGTTGATGCTGATGCTGCAATGGCTGCTGCCCCTGTTGCTGCTGACTGACGCGAGTCATGGGCGCGACTCGAGCGGTCTGAGGACCAGAAGATGTAACAACAGCAGGAGATTCCTCAGTGATTTTCCCGCTAAGAAGAGAAATGTTGCTGGATGAGCTGGTGGAAATATCGCTAGATACAGCGCCGTTGTAGAAGTTCCCCCCAGATTCCGCAGGTTTCTTGCCACAGTCTGTCAAGCTAGTGACTGTGTCGGTGTTGGCCACGCAGACCCGAGCGAGGCTGTTGCGTTTAGACTTGATTTGCCGTATAGACCGTGTTGGTAACGGAGCGACGCCAGATGTTACTGGCGACGTATTCATTTGTTCTGATGTTAAAACGTCCATTTTCATATCTGACTTCATATTCAAAGCTTTGCTAGGTTCACTTTTAAGGCTGCTGCTGCTGGAGGAGGTCGTTGGTTCCATCAAAGCGTTCATGTCGGTCGAGTCGTGCATACCAATACTGACGGTTATTCCTGTATGTTCCGTAGCTCCTCCATCTTCATTTAAAGTTTCTGCACTTGAGGTTTCTGCAGCAAAGTCAGGCTCCTTACCATGCTTGAGCATGTGCTTTCTATGAGAACTCTTGTACGCTGTGCTATGTGAACAAATAGTACAGTTATACCTACCCTCTTGGGTGTGAATAGACAAGTGACGTTTATACTGATACTTGCGTGGTGTTTTGTATGGACAATACGGGCACTGTATGAGTCCTTGGCCTGTATGGAGGGACATGTGTTGTTTATACTTGTACTTAATCGTAGTACTATAATTACAATGAGGACATGTTTGTGCTCCTTCCCCTGTATGTACAGTAACATGACGCCTGTAGTTATCTATGTACACGGTGCTGTAGTTACAGTACTGACACGTATGCAGTTTGTCACGAGTGTGCTTCAGAAGATGACGCTTGTAGTTATCAACATAAGCTGACCTGTAGTTACAAGATGTACATGTGTATATCTTGCCATTGGCATGCTTCAATAAATGCCGTTCATAGTTGTCGGAATATGCCGAGGCATAGTTACAGTGTGGACAGAAATAAGATTTTTCCCCCGAGTGTTTAAGCATATGTCGCTTGTAGTTGTCGGGGTAAGCGGAAGTATAATTGCATTGTTCACAAGAAAAGGACTTTTCCTTGGAGTGTTTCATGCAATGGCGTTTATAGTTATCAATGTAAGCCGTAGCATAGTCACACTCGGTGCATTTATACGTCTTTTTTCCAGAGTGTTTGAGGAGATGACGTTCATAGTGCTGCTTATACTTGGACGCGTACCCACAGGTGTCACAAGTGTAGGTCTTCATGGTCTTCTCGTTGCTGTGTCTTAATAAATGTCTTTTAAAATGCTGCGGGTTCTTGGTCTTGTAGGGACAATGGTCACACAGCAACGAACTCTCTGACGTAGACGTGGACTCTGTACCACCATCAGCATCAGTGGCGGCGGTGGCGGTGGCGGTGGTGGTAGAGGCGTTAGCGTTGGATTCCTCAGGTTTCTCTTCAGGATGGGTGAGCATATGGCGCTTGAGACTATGTTTATAAATGGTATTAAACGGACATCTCCTGCAGTGCAGTAGCTCCTGGTCTGAGTTATGCTTGGCCACGTGTCGTAGGTAGTTGTTCTTGTAGATGGACGTGTAGGTGCAGAAGCTACACGAGTAGTGCTGACTGTTGCTCATCTTGCTGCTGCTATTGCTGCCGTCAGCAGCAATAGCAGCGTCCTGAGTCATGCCCGACGTGTCCATTTCTGCTGAGTCATCGTCGCCTTCGTCATCTTTGCAGCCCAGCAACACGTCGCCGGTCACCCTCTGGAAAATAAACTGATATTAACACTGGAATTTGTTAAAAAAAATGTGTTTGTTATTGTTAAAAAAAATTTGCTAAAAGAATTTGTTAAAAAAAATTTGGAATTTGTTAAAGCAACACAGAATTTGTTAACTGAACACAGCACTGAAGCTGTGGGACTGAACACAGCACTGAAGCTGTGGAACTGAACACAGCACTGAAGCTGTGGGACTGAACACAGCACTGAAGCTGTGGACTGAACACAGCACTGAAGCTGTGGACTGAACACAGCACTGAAGCTGTGGGACTGAACACAGCACTGAAGCTGTGGGACTGAACACAGCACTGAAGCTGTGGACTGAACACAGCACTGAAGCTGTGGA
>NW_025941224.1:9698-33186 GCF_000764305.2 Hyalella azteca | reverse complement strand
TCACCCGAGTCGCCCAATTCACCCGAGTCGCCCAACTCACCCGAGTCGCCCAACTCACCCGAGTCGCCCAACTCACCCGAGTCACCAGACTCACCAGACTCACCTGAGTCACCAGACTCACCCGAGTCACCAGACTCTCCTGAGTCACCCGAGTCACCCGACTCATGATTCCCCCACTCACCGCCTGCACGCAGTAGCTGCCGCCCTCCTCCTTGACGAGGGCGACGGTGGCGTTCTGGTCGTCATGCAAGTACACCTGTAACATGTACAGTTCTTAGTAATATAATACATTGCTTTTTCATAGCATTTTACTACAGGACTCTAGAATAACATTTTTATGTTTTACTATAGGACTATAGAATAACATTTTTATGTTTTACTATAGGACTATACTATACTATAATAAATATTAATAAAATCTCTAGAAAAAACATTAATAAAAGCTCTACAATAATGTAAGCCTCATACTATTAACACGTTGACTAAGATTGCTTCATCTTGTACTATTATTTCATTTTTTGTACTTTTTTTAAGCAGGGTTGCCCGACGGTCATTTTTTCCGGACAAATTCCGTGATTTAGTTTTTCTCAATTGCGTTGACCGGCTAAAATTTATGATAGGGGTACTTCCTAATTAAATTTTAAATACTGCAAAAAGAAAATAAATTGAATTTTTATAGCGGAATCTACAAATAAACTAGTATACATTGAATTATCGGCCTTTTTTGTTCTCGGATTTGGCCGATTTTAGGCAACCTGAATTATGTACCACTACCTTCTGGAGAAATACACTTCGTGGTACGCATCTGTACCAATACGTAGTCAATGTGTTAACCTTTGTCATGGTACTTACCTGGACCATATCACCGGCATTGATGCCCTGCTGGTGCTGCTCCGTCTCAATGGCCACATCAATCTTGTTGCCGTCAGCATCAACAATACAGTCGAGGTTCTGTCCCTCGTCTCCATGCACAATGACCCGCAGTTCCTCATTAGCAGATTCCATTTGTTTGTCTCGTCCCATAGCCATGTTGATATCAATATCATCATCAGATGACAAGCAACCAAGCCCCCTGCTTTCTTCTAGAAGATTATGGACATCACCTGCAGCGGAAGTGCTGAGTTTCATTTCAACTTCCGGGCCAACATTAGAAGTCATTTCTCCCAGGGACTCGTCACCACACACGGCGTCCATGTTCTGCTCCTGCAGGGACATGTCCTCGTCCTGACCCGCTAGGCTCTCCTGGGCCCCGGTGATGAGGCTCAGATGGTCATCGGACATGTGGGCCACGCTGGCCTGCCCGCTGCTGATGAGACGGTTTGCTTGCTCCTCGGTGAGCATGTTGATCCGGCCCCCTGGCCCCACCACGATGCTCATGGTTTCTTGGTTCATTTCCATTTACGTTAAGTAAAACTTGCCATTAAATAATTATAGTTTAGGTTACAATAGTCAATTTAAATCACTTGCACTGAAGCCTAAGCATGCTTAGTCAATGTACACTTAAGTTGGATGGAAGAAGTTGTGACTCCATTTGGTGGAAACATTTTAGGCTCAATTATGCTTTAACTAAGAAGTATATTTAATCAAGGCTAAAATATAAATTGGAATAAATGTAGAGAATCTTTGTCATTGGCATGTCCTGAAGAACTTTAAATAATGTAAGATCTGACATCAAAGTTTTTAGACTTCCTCATGTATGCTTAATTTGTAAAAAAATTGGAGTTTCAAGTTAATTCAAATAAAAGTGGAATAATATTATCAATGACTACTATACTTGTCCATGAAAATATACATATGTGCATTTAAATGGTTACCGTACTGGCTGTCAGCCAGTTCTAGTGTTTACAGAAAAATGCTTACCACTACATGAGGGTGGAATATTTAATGAGATGGATTAGATAATAATGGAGAAATATATTACTTTTAAGATATCCTTAATTTCCACCAGGTGATTCATATCTGGGGCCATACTATCAGAAATAGTTACGAACTCGTTTGAAATTCTGCCATCCAATTGCTGAGGGCATTTCATGCAAAACCCAACAATCACAGACACAAAATAAGCAGTTATGTAGGTATACTTAAGTGAGTTTTGATAGTATGGCATGATATATCACTTTGATACATATATTACTAAAAATAATTCATTACCTTACCATTACCTTCTACTCTAGTCATCCAAGCAGATATATAAAACTTATCGAGTCCCAAAATATTAGCTAATTAACTTCTAAAATGAAGACCAAATTTCAGGTTTTTAACCATTTTGATGTGTATGGTTGTTTGAGTTATGGTGGTGATTGATTGATTATTTTGTTGGTGGTGATTGATTGATTGTGTGATTATTTTGATGGTGGTTATTGATTGATTATTTAGCTTCTGGTAATTCATTGATTGATATTATGGGCCTGCAATGAAACTGGTATGTCAATTAAAAGTCAAGGAGGACTTTATTAAAAACTTTGAAAAACAAGACATAAAACACAAGGATATCTTGATCTAAAAGGCTCTTCTGAATAGTCTGGGCTCTAGTTGCAGTTCAGTTAAGAATTCTTCAACATTTCATATATTTTCTCTCTAAAATTTCACGCTGGAATACCTTTTTCCTTGAATATTATTGGATTATAATACCTTGAATTGAACACAATTAAACAAAGCATATATTTTTAGGTATGTGCAAAAACCAAGTTTAGATCACAACAAAAAATGCCATCATAACTTTATTTTGTTAAATATCTCTGCAGCTTTATCAAGTCATGGCAAAGCTAATAAAAAATTTTACTAGTGATGACTATTGTCAATGAAACGTTTAATAGATAATAAACACTTTTTTGTGCGTGATCTGCAAATTTATTTATTTTGTGATAGGATGCAATAAGATTCCAAAATTCATTTTTATTACTGAAATTTCTTGGCTCCAAAGTGACATTTCCAATGAATATTTAATCATCTACCTTGATGAACCACTAGCCACTTTTGTCAGCAATTATAAACATGGGTGTGGGCTACATACAATAATTTTATTTCATCAAGTTATAATGTTGCTGCCCTAAAAATGGCACAAAAGCTCCAGTTGCAGCTAAAAAAAGTTGATACATCTAATGCATGCTCAGGCTGTTTGCAGCCATGGTTTAGCCATTTAGTGATGGGCACTTTTATCACCCAAAAATAAATAAGTTCAATGCCAGAATAGTACAAGCAAATGCTGCAGTATTTTTAATGCAAATTTTAGAAAAAATTGAATTATACTGTATATAAATACCAATCGGAATTATTTGAACGTTTCTATTACTAGAATTTATTTTTATAAATCCCTCCTGGCCAATCTGGAATATAAGGAGGATTTTTCCAAAAAATCATAGCTAAATATCATCATTTCACAAGTGATTTTAATAAACTCAGGACATTTGCCCTGATTTACAAAGTGATATTAAGCAAGGGGGCCAAGGGTAAGGGGCAAGGGCCTTAGGTTTAGGTTACTTTAGGGCCTTTTGCCCCTAAATAAGGGGCAAGGGCCTTATTTAGGTTACTTAGCATGCCATAGGTTTTCTTGTCTCACTCAGCCTGACTCAGGTCTCACCGTCTCAGCAAGCATGGAAAACATCTACCTTTAAGGCCATGACTAGGGCTTTCCCGCCATTTCCGCAACCGCAAGATTTCCACCAGATGAATTACCTCATATATAATTTAAATAAAAGTGCACGATCGGGCCACAAGATTTTAATTTTATAAAAAATTCATCACATTTGAGCCGCGAGCTTTCAGAAATGAGTTGGAAAGTTCCAACCCCGGGTCTCAGAGAGTCACAACTCACAGTCACAAGTGAGGTGACTTCTGACTTGATTTTTCAAATCGGGTTGCCAGGATTTCTAGTGTAGTACTAACTACCAAGAATGTTTGACTCTTGAATGCCAAATTTACAAACAAAGCAGAAACCTCCCAAGGCCTCCATGAATCTGGTATGGAAACTGAAATATATCTACATCTACTGTTTGAGCTGCAACTAGAGTTTCCACATTCCCACCATTTAAAATTCCCACTATGGGCACTACCTAGATGAATCCTGTCCTTAGTAAATAGTAATTGTTAACAAAACTGCAAAATCAGGCTGCAAGATTCCAAATGTATTGAAAATATAGCCCATGGGAGGCTGGGAGCTGCAAAATTTTATTCATATGCAAGAAAATTATAGGCTTATATATATACCTACTCTAGAAATGGATGAGACAAAAATGCCTGTTATAGCAGACAAAATAACCCATTCAAAATAACCCAGAGTGTTTTTTAGACTCTTCCTCAAGTTCATTTTTGAGTCCTATAAGTAGACCAGTCACCAGTAAAGTATCTTGGATACCAGAATTATCATACATAAGAAATCTGTTAAAATCTTGATTCTTGAGCAAATGAGGAAATTAAAAATGAACTGATTCTAAAAAATCACTGGTTTGCCACTATGCCTTCCTCTGAAGTTCTGAACTGATTTCTTTGGCAAATAATAGGTAAGAACAATTTCACTCTTTGCCACAATTTCTAGAAATAAACTAGCCTAGCTATGATGCAGTTTGCAGTTGCAGTGGAGTGAAGTTGACCATTTTTATATATTTACTCCTGATTTATAGAGAACTCTGCCCAGTGCCCACTATTTTAAATTAACATGAGTAGGTATAAGGTATGTAGCAAATTTAAGAAGGTGGAATACCTAACAAATTATTTGAGCAGCATTCAAGAGGCAAAATTTTGGTACAATTATGTTGTAACTTTGAGTCTTTGACAGACATGAAAAATTGCAGTTATTACATTTTAAAGTAGGTATACCTATTCTATTGATATGAATCATGAATGTCGAATGATAATTAGCTAGGTATGGCATGATTGGCATCTGCGCATTTTTATGTTTTTCAATTAATTTATGCAAAATTTTATTAATATTACTGTAAAACGCTTCTGAAATCACTGAAACTATAATAGTATATAAGTTGTTGGAGTGTTGCAAGTCGCACTCTCTCACAGTCCACAGAGGTCACAAACTGAGAAAGGACGATCTCTGCTGTCTCTGCACACCGCTTGCTTGATGCTACTAGCAATAGCGGCAGATGTGGCTCTGATTCGCGAGCTATTATTTACAATATAGCGGCATTTAAAAAAATAATACTCCAGAATACTTGAAAAAGCATTTTTTCTCGAACGAGAATGTTTTGGAATATCAGACATTATCATATTATTACTATACATTACATTTATCTTAAGAAAAAAACACTGTATTTTTGTTGATTTTTCTTTCTATTAACACGTTGAAGGACGCTATTTCTAGTACAGGACCTGCACTCCTGACAGATGCAAAACGTATACACGGAAATCAGCAAAGTTATTTTCTTCTCTACTAACATTGTAGTGTTTTGTCAATAATAAGAAATGGCGTTGTCGAACTCTATCAAATTTACGCATTTCATAGAGAGCGTGACAGGACGCACTCTAATTAGAGAATTAAAAGTATTCCATTTTTATAGTGTGTTTTCTGGAAAATATTTTTAGAAATAACAATTGTAAAATCCATTAAGATATCATAAACAAAACCAGCACGCCTTAACGAAACACAAATAGTCAATCGAATCATTGGGCAAATAAATGGAGTAAAATACGAACGCATCATTGACGCGTTTAGGCCCAAGTGTCGGTGTGGTCAATATATATTTTATTAGTTTTTTCTTTAATTATTAACTTTCTTGTTTATATTCTTCTATCCTTCATTGGGCCAAATATCATTTATTCTGGGTTCGGTACACTGTGGCCCAGGGCCCAGTAAACGACACGGCAGGACAATGAGAGGCGGGGTCTGCGTTGCGTTTATTGAGCAGGACGGAATTGTGACGTATGAACGAACTTGACGTAAAAAATATGTGTCGTAAGGCCATCGTTCATGGAAATCGCGAGGTCATATTGCATCGAGGTCGTAAGGCCATCGTAAATCGAAGTATTAAGGCAGCCGTGCATCGATATCGTAAGGCCGGCGTCATCGAGGTCGTAAAGCAGCCGGGCATCGAAGTCGTAAAGCAGCCGGGCATTGAGGTCGTAAAGCAGCCGGACATCGAGGTCGTAAAGCAGCCGGGCATTGAGGTCGTAAAGCAGCCGGACATCGAGGTCGTAAGGCAGCCGTGCATCGATGTCGTAAGGCCGGCGGCATCGAAGTCGTAAAGCAGCCGCGCATCGAGGTCGTAAAGCAGCCGGGCATCGAGGTCGTAAGGCAGCCGTGCATCGATGTCGTAAGGCCGGCGGCATCGAAGTCGTAAAGCAGCCGCGCATCGAGGTCGTAAAGCAGCCGCGCATCGAGGTCGTAAAGCAGCCGGGCATCGAGGTCGTAAAGCAGCCGGGCATCGAGGTTGTGAGGCCGTCGGGCATCGAGGTTGTAAGGCCGTCGGGTATTGAGGTCGTAAGTCAATCATACATCATGGCCGAAAGGCTATCGTGAATCGATGTCGTGAGAAAGCGGCGGTCGTAAAAAATCAGCTTAACATACATTCGTACGTTCAAAATAAAATATAAATATTTAAATTAATAAATACTATTAAGTAATTCTTTCACATTCACAAAATTTCCATTCAAAACCCTAATAAAAAATGAACTCTTCATTCACTGGGTGACATTTGACATTCACTTCGTACATTGAATGCGAGGTGATCACCATCAATTTAAACTCATAAATATATACGTACAATAGATAAATAATAATAATAGGTTTCAAATATACGTTTTGATAATGACTTCACCTAAGCTTTATTTATTTTAATATCTTAATACCACAATATCTTTATTGATTTATATCTTAATATAATGAAATCACAAAATTTTCGAAGCAGAAGGCAATCATGCATTGAAGAAGCCAATGGTTCTGGAAGGTTGGGTTCTGATCAACGGTTCTGGAAGGTTGGGTTCTGATCAACGGTTCTGGAAGGTTGGGTTCTGGTCAACGGTTCTAGAAGAGAACCGGGAGAGTCCTCGCAGGACTATAAAGGATGTCAAGAAATAGTACGGATTAAATCTACCTTCGATTATCCTATTTCCTTGTAAAAGCATAGATGGATATTTCATTTTCCTATTTAAGTTTACGGACTTTAATTAATCAAGATGTACAAATTTGGTGCACAGTCCCGATGATAATTTTACCTCTAGCATAACCTGAAACTTCAACGAAGACTTTGATATTAGATTAGATTACTATAAGAATTATTAGATTATTAATTAGAAGAAATATATTATTAGGAAATTCGCGTGTTTTTTCGTGTGTATCTCGCGGACTTTTCGAGGAAGAAGGACTTTAAAGAATCAGAAGGAGAGTTCACTGCAAAATCCTTCAATCAGGAGAAACTTATGGGGCAGCGTAGCGTCCACCGAGACTTCCACCTCCTCCACCTTTGGCTCCTCCAAATCCACCAACTGTTCCTCCGAATCCAGCCCCTCCTCCCCCGAATCCTGCCCCTCCTCCACCAAATCCAGCGCCACCTCCGCCCCCATATCCAGCACCTACCGCACCCCCGACCCCGAATCCAGCTCCTCCCCCTCCAAAGCCAGCACCCCCAGCCCCCCCAGTACCCCCGTCGATGACCTGGGGCTGCTGGACGGACTGGCTGAGCGCCTGCTGGAGGCTGATGCCCCCGGGCAGGTCCGGGTTCTCGCCCGGTCCGTAATTAACGAAATAGACCTCGGGCTGCGTGGGCTGCGTGGGCACCTCTATGACCTCCTGGTTGAGGGCGCTGGGTCTCTTGGTCAGCACGTAGACCAGGGTCTTCTGGCGCGGGGGCGGCACAACCAGGGGGCGAGACCCCCCGTGGGTCTGGGGGGCGCGCACGAATACGAAGTTGTAGTGGACTTTGGGGTCTGGTAGGTTGGGGGGCGGGCCGAGGGGGGCTGGGGGGGCCGGGGGCGCGGCGTACAGGTAAATGTTGCGCGTCACCTGATAAATAAAAAATATTTAATTAATTAGTAAATTAACTAATTTGATTGATAAAATCTTATTTTACGGGTAATATTAATGCATTACTGAAGTAAATAGTAGAATATAATTTTATTTTATTTTCTGAATTATCAAATTATTTTTATAATATTTTACTTGAATTTAAATTTTGTTCGCGGAATTTACATGAATTTTTACATTTTTACTTTATTTACCTGGGGCGTAACGCAAGATCCATCATGGCGGCGAACCTGCCCGCCACTGCAGCCATCACCGAAGTCCAATCCACCGCCACCGCCACCACCACCAATGAACCCCCCACCGCCACCACCACTGATTAACCCACCGCCACCGCCGCCTCCACCTGCCCCGTAGCCTCCACCGCCACCGCCAATGAATCCCCCACCACCTCCACTGATTAATCCACCGCCACCACCAAGATGTCCCCCACCACCGCTGAATCCACCTCCACCACCTCCACTAAATCCCCCGCCACCCCCGCCATGGGGGGCGGTGTAGCCCCCATCAGGAGCCCCCCTGGTGGCTGCGATCAGCAGCACCACGATTGCCTGGTGGAAAAAAAATAAATTTTCGGTGATTTTTTATAAATAAAAAAATGTAACAAAGTAAAGCAAGTTTCTAACACGAAACTTTGACCCCAATGACCTCGCTCTGACCTTAATATTCATTATAATTTTTATAGTAAAAATTAAAGCCAAATAAAGCGAAGATGCGCAGCGATCAAATATGCTGAGTCATCCTACACTCAGAGTGATGGATGTGTCATTGTCTCAATAGCGATGCACTTTTCGCCCAAAAGTGAGTCATTTTGACCCATTTAGGCCCGGCAAAAGGGCGTATCAGTGCTACGTCCGTTCTCACTGTTCGTGCTGCATGTGGGTACAAAAGTGTGTCACTATTTAGACATGACCTCCCATCAATTTTATGAGTGTTAAAGGTTCTGTGTAAACGTGTGTTGAAAGTGAGCTTCACAAGGGGGGAGAAGGGGAGGGGAGAGAGGGAAGGGAGGGGGGGGCATCACATCGAAAACTCGTAATTAAAACAGACAGAGAGGGCGGCCATCTTTCCCGTTACACTCAAAAAAATGTTCTCAGGGTGTACCGAGTCAGTGTTGCCCGCTTTTCCTTTGTAAATAAGCTTGCTGAGCCATCAAGATCCTGTTACACTCAAAAAAATAACGTGGCGAGCGATCAAGATATCAGGGACGTCCGTGGGAACGGAATGAGCGCGCGAGGGCAACGAGGTAAACCGCGACCTCTGACCTGAGGGTAAGTGGGGGTGAGGGCGATAGCGGAAAGGTGGGTCACGACGACGCGTTTATGACTCACTGCCAGGAGGGCATTATGAATGATGGGATCATTACACTATCATTACCTATAGGTAATGTTTTGTGGGATCAACTATTGTTTATTATATTATTCATTCATCATTAAGCATGATCTTTATTAATTATAATAATCATAGAATTATTAATTATATTTAACGCTATCAGTAGCTTTCATTACCTAAAGGTAATAATAATAGCATCAATAACTCCAGGAAACAGTAATAGGATAATAACCTATAATTACCCACATACACGAAATAATATATTGAACATAATATACGAAAGATATAAGTATTAAAATCAATTGTTTGCTTAAATTGCAAGTTAACCAGGAATTTAAACGCAAAGACAATATAACAAAAATACCACAAATACTCCGAAATGTTTTCTCTTATAAAGATTTGGTGAATTTTTGTGGTATCGTCTTTGCTTTTAAATTCCTGGTTAACATACGAAAGATACATTACATTTAACATTATATAATTCATGAAAAATAATATGAGAACATTGTGAATTTTGAAAGCTTATTATGGATGTAATGGAAAACAATTATCATTCAATGATATGTTAATGTTTGAATGGGCGAGGGAAAGCCTTAAAATGGAGTGAAATTGCCGGCCTTAAGTTCGATAAATATTATATTTATCTATATATATATTTAACTCGTCAAAAGCCCTCTATTTTTTACATATAAATAGTTAATTTAGACAGCGTTCTTTAACAATCATTACGCTCAAAAGTATATTAGAATAACCATATTATTTACCTAATATTTAAAGTTTACATAACGCGCTAAAAGTTCAAATGCCGCATGGCACTCACAAGACGATGCATGACGAGGCGTTCCGGAGCAGCACAACACTTCTTATCTCCTTCGCTCCGAGCGAGCGACTGTGCCCCACGCGGTCGCCCTCGCCTTATATAGCCGTGACCTCGGGCCACCCCCCCCCCCGCTACCCGCACGTGCAATTGCCAATTAACTCCACAAGTGAGAGGAGATCGTGATTGCTTTATGTTCGCTGATTGCAAGCGCTTGAAGATGAGCAAAGGTAAGTTAATCTTACCGATTAATCTGAGCAGTTAAGTTAATCTTAATGATTAATTTGAGCAGTTAGGTAAATGGCAATGAGAGTTCATTTCGATCGATCAAACACGATGACAGCAGTTCATTTATGGAGTTATTGTATTGTAGTTTAAATCATAAATCATTGGGGGTATGTCAACGTAGTTATTATCTTGCAATTCAACGATAATAATTCATGAGGGTATTACCAATTATATCAATGTTGTTAATGATATAAATACATCAATAATAATTGTAAAGTAAATAATAAAAACAATAACTGCTTCCAATTACAATAATTTAATATTAATATTAAAATATATATTTATATTTTATATTATATAGATTTTCCTTAGGCTAAATACGCAGAAAAATATTTTTTGGGAGTTTACATTGCAATTAATTCAAGAAATCTTCATATCCAATAACATTCATATATACAAATAAATAACGTAAGTGATTTTAATTAATTTTGTTTAAATAAAGTGAAAATAGATTTTCCTTCATTCACGGGAAAGTGAAAGTGGACATTCGTGACACTCAGAAAACAGAGAACTAAGTTTGGGGTACAACTTGTGGGTACAACTTGTGGGTACAACTTGTGGGTACAACTTGTGGGTACAACTTGTGGGTACAACTTATGAACAAATATTTAATGACTCTGGGGTAATAAGAAGTATTAATGAGGAAAATATAAAGGAGAGTAAATAATATAATCGGTCCAAATCAGATTAATGAGAATAAATTAAATTAAGGAGACCAAACAATCGAGTCTAATGAGATTAATGAGATTTAAATTAACTAGTTCAAAATATCAAGTCTATTGAGAAGAAATACACGTACATGTACGTAAATATATTTCGTGCACATTACGCAAGAAGATGTCGCACGCACACGACGAATTCGTCGCACGCACGGCGCGTGTTACGCAATGCGTGTCGAAATGCGTAACTTTACGACACTCTGTGCACCAACAATGCTATTCCTACCAGGACCATTGCGAGGCAGGAATTAGTCTATAACAATGCTATTCCTACCAGGACCATTGCGAGGCAAGAGTTAGTCTATAACAATGCTATTCCTACCAGACTAGATGAGCCATACGTAAGGAAATTTAAACTCTAATGCTACTCCTACCTAAATTACGTATACTCAGCAGAAGAGTGAAGGAACCTCGTAATGCTATTCCTACCAGAGGTACAACAAAAGGTCTGGCCTGCCGCTTAATTAATTCCCTTTGTTTCATCAATGACGGGGAAATGGTGAATTTAAATGAGGGGGAAAGAGGGGAAATAAATGAAAAAAGGGGAAGAATTGTTGAGGGTAAAAGGGAAATAAATGAGTGTGTAGGGGGAAAATAAATGAGGGGAGAGGGGGAAAATTTGTGGAGGGGAAGGGAACAGCTGACGACTGGGAATGGGGTTATTCCCACAACCCCCTCCCCCCCTCAGGGGGGTGTAAGGTTCATCTAACCCCCCATCCTGTCNGGAGTCACGGTGTCGTGGGGGAGTCACGGTGTCGTGGGGGAGTCACGGTGTCGTGGGGGAGTTACGGTGTCGTGGGGGAGTCACGGTGTCGTGGGGGAGTCACGGTGTCGTGGGGGAGTCACGGTGTCGTGGGAGAGTTACGGTGTCGTGGGGGAGTCACGGTGTCGTGGGGGAGTCACGGTGTCGTGGGAGAGTTACGGTGTCGTGGGGGAGTCACGGTACCTTGTTTACTATAAGGAAGAAAGCGTCGTGTCACTATTAGGGCAATTGACCCACTGATTTTTCTACGTTAAGTTTCGCCTTGGAAACTCGCTTACCTCAGGACCGCTCCATTAAGTTTCGTTCACTTTCCCTCTGTTTGCGCGATCAGGAATCGTTTCATAATTTAACGTACGCTAGTTTCACGCAATTTCGTTCAGATTTATGACAGTTATTAAGCCATTAAAATTTAGGAAGACGAGCACGTTGAATAGTAGAGCTAAAAATAATGCTATTCTTACGTGAGTTATGAGGTTTTGTGGCAGGGGAATGTTTGATGCTATTCCTACGCAGATAATAGAGTAGTATAGAATAAGGTTGATATGAATAATGCTAATTCATTAAATTCATCACGAATTGTAACGTAAATAAAATGGAACTAAAAATGCATGCATCGTGCCTCTGGCAGCCCTGAAAAACTATATCCGTCTCAAGCACATGAATTACAACAAAATAATAATTATTAAATAGATATATGGATGGTAAATAACAACAAGGCATATAGCAACAGTGTTGTATTTTAAGTCTGGTAACACAGCCTGCATCGGATGTATGTCGGCAGCGTACGACAACATGGTACGACCACGGCAGCGCCTCGGAAGCTATTACCCGGCGCAATGAAAATGCACCATCACGCTACTATAAAATTATATTAGTTACATTTATATCAA
The DNA here is from genome assembly GCF_000764305.2 of Hyalella azteca. Taxonomy (NCBI): domain Eukaryota; kingdom Metazoa; phylum Arthropoda; class Malacostraca; order Amphipoda; family Hyalellidae; genus Hyalella; species Hyalella azteca. The sequence goes on along the minus strand of NW_025941224.1, from coordinate 20,411 downwards.
ATAGTGGTATAATTAGGCAAAAGTTCTTTCTGGATGCAAGTTTAATTGAAGACCGGGGAATGTTTTTAGCAATATATATATTTTTTTTCAACGAGGGAACGAAATTTCTTGCTGGCGCTAGGAGATTCAAAAAAGCAGTTCACAAAATGACATTTTAATAGAATACGACGCTTCGAATTTATTTACAATTCAATTTAACTTTTTTCGTCTAAATACAAAATTCATTAGTATTTTATTTAAATTAACCAATCACGAGTCTGACAAGCAGGAAGACAGCATCACCGATCCAAATACTTGATTGAAGGTATTCAGTGTCTTACGTGTACGACAACATGGCTCTCCTTAATCTCATACCGTGTAAAATAACAAAAATAAATCTAATAGAAATTAATATACATTCCAAAGTTTATAAAGGGGACACTTTTTGGTAACGGTACGTGAACACATTCATAAATGTGCTGAATATTTCTAAAAAAAGAATTCTAACACGTCTGGCAGCGCACTGCCGTTTGTAAGCCACAACAGTACGACAACATCGGCGTTGTTGACACGCGGCAAAATACGTTGCGGTTTTAGCAGCAAAATCGTGGCTTACTCGTGGGATATAAACACCGATTTCCGTACAAAGGATAAAAAATATTCAAGGGAAGGTTACACTTGAAGATGTGAAGAGGTGATACTTGACTGGGGCAACGAAGGGTGAAAGTGTGCGGCGCAAGGTTTTGTTTACGTAAATCCTTGAGCGCAAAACAATAGACTTGCGGGTAACAACTTTGATGCAGCAAATTTGATGTACTCAATGACCTTTGATGCATTCGATCAACTTGATGCACTCAGTGACCTTTGATGCATTCGATCAACTTGTTGCACTCAATGAACTTTGATGCATTCGATCAACTTGATGCATTCAATGAACTTTGATGCACCAACTTGACGTATACGTGACTTGCAAGTCACGGAATGACTAGCAGTTTTGTCCAATACACGAAAAATCGTTAAATAACAAAAATAAAAAAAGTATAATAATAATAACAAAATAACGACGAAGAGACCATGAACTGGGAGCGCTTCTCACGTCACAGGCGCCTTCGTCTGGCAGACGACGTCGCCTGCCCCAGCAGCCCGTCTGTGGACGTGACGTCTTCGTCTGTGGCGGACCACGTCACTGAGCTGGCGAAATAACGTAAATAACGTCATCGTAAATAACGTCATCGTAAATAACGTCATCGTAAATAACGTCATCGTAAATAACGTCATCGTAAATACGTCATCGTAAATAACGACATCGTAAATAACGTCATCGTAAATAACGTCATCGTAAATAACGTCATCGTAATCCCAACGCTTGTCAATTCACCCCAATTAGATCAGTTTATTATTTAATATTTCATTACTTTAATTTAGTTCATTTATTAATTAATTTATTTAATTAATTTATCAATACCTGGTAGTGTCGCTGGGCGGGGGGTGTGTCGGGGGAGGCAGCCCCAGGTCCCCCAGGCTGGACCAAACACCTGTGGGGGATACAGAGGTTAATACACGAGATATACAATAAATACATGATATATGTAATTAATATATAAAATATATAATTAATACATAAAATATACAATAAATACATAAAGTATACAATTAATACATGAAATATACAATAAATACAGAAATATACAATTAATACATGAAATATGGAACTTACATATTAAATATGTAATTAACACGCGAAATATGAATCAATAATTTGAGAAATAAAAAAATGACAAAATAATAGAGAACAGACAATTTTTTGAAGGTAATTGTGCACAATCAAAAGGCAAAACTATAGAATTATCCATTTTTTCATCATTTACGAAAAAGTTTTATATACGAAACAAATAATATTCAAAAACTCCTAAATGCATCAAGGTTATAAAGTTTAGCAGGACTCACGGTTACGAAGCATGGGTGAAGAGTAGTCCGAAGGGCGCCGCCCTTTGTAGAGGATCCTGCTGCGGTGTCCTGAAGGAGAGGTGCTGGTGCGGTCGAACTTTCTGTATAAATCCTTCAGTGACGAATAGGATCTCAACTTGGGTTGGAAGTTTAGGCTGGATGAATCCAAGTTACGCTGAGATAAGTTATGCTTGGAATATGCACGGTAAGATTGGTCTTTGAAATAGTTAAGATAGAACAGATTTCGAAAGTAGTTTCGATGTGAATGATCTTTCAATGAGTTATAATCCGCTAGATCTTCATAGTAGTTCTTGGAGCGCGGATCTAGAAAATCGAAATTTAGTTTTTTTGTAAAATTCTCATTTCTGACGTCATTTTCGAGGTTCTTGACATTTTTGTCAAATTCTGTGAAAATATTACCTTTTTGAGTGTCGATCATGTAAGAGTTCTGCCTTGAACCGATAGGAATCCGTGAACTATAGGACTCTTTGAACGACTTAGGGACTCCAGACGGATCCAGAGAAATCCTATTCGGATCCAGGGAGATTCTAGACGGATCCCGAGGAGCTCTATTCGGATCCAGGGAGATCCTAGACGGATCCAGAGGGAACCTAGACTGATCCAGAGAGTAAGTTCGATTGAGGGTGAGGTTGGTGTTGGTGTGGTAGGGTGGGAAGTCCTCTGTAACAACCCCCTGGTGACGGTACACCCTGCTGGTGTACGGGTCGTAGGACGTTACTTTACGGACGTAGCTTGGGTATAACGCCCGTTCTTCGTAAAGGGAAGAACTTACGTTATTTGCACTAAGAGGTATTAAAGTTTCACACTCTACGCTGGCAACCGACCGCTGCGTGAGGCCTACAGTCGCTAAACTGTTGGGCATTCGAGGGGGGTTTTGGTTAGCTTTGTGAGGGTCTTTAGTGATTTTTAGAGGGTTGTTGATGATGGTGAGAGGGTTACTCTCTGTACTGAGAGGGCTGCTGCTTAATCTGAGAGGGTAAATCTCTGTTCTGAGAGGGCTGTTGTTTCTTCTGAGAGGGTTACTCTCTGTTCTATGAGGGCTGCTCGGGATTCTGAAAGGGTTACTCTCTGTTCTGAGAGGGTTGCTCAGGATTCTGAGAGGGTTACTCTCTGTTCTGTGAGGGTTACTCTCTGTTCTGAGAGGACGGTTGTTTAAGCCTAGAGGTTTGCTATTAATCTTCGGAGGGTTGTTGATTGTTCTAGGTGGCCCCTGGGTATTTTGTCTAATCCCATCACGCCCCGAATGTTGGGGCTTTAATGGGGATAAGGTAGATGAGGTACTAGACACGCTGGGTGTATATAACTTGTTCCCCACGTAGTCAGAGGGGAAGACGTGTGTGCTTTCAGGCAGAAAAGGGGGTATGACTCCCTTCAAAGAAGACAAGCTGCCCCCAAAACTGGCATCACCAGAATTGAAGATTTTCCCTCTAGATGCAAGAGGACTGCCAGGTAATGATGCCGTCGTGGGCATTTTCACGCTACTTCTCTGAGATTCATTAAAGTTATAGAGCCTACTAGAATCAGAAGAGTCAAATCTATCAACGTATTGATGAACTTGTAAAGTCTCTTCCACTTTTTCTAACTCCCGAAAATGTTGTCCTAAACGCACCAGATGTTCTTTCAAATCTTGTGCGTCCGATTCCGCAGCCACGGAATAATTAAAAACATTTTCCGGCAAATAACTTCCAGCCTCCGGTATCGCTGCTCCGGTATTCGGTACCGTGGTCCCGGCTAACTCTTCCGGTCCCGAGCTGGTTTTTGAATTAAACGACACTGAAAATTTATCCGGCAGAACGGAAAATGATCTATCGATATCTGTTTGCGTAGTGGAATCGTTCAGGATTGGTAGATCAACGTGAATTTCCTTATCGCAGGTACCGACATTGTCGTGATTATCAAACATCGTTTGACTTCCTCTAGAGGTACACGATCTTTGGAGGATTCTGCTATCCACGGGAACAGATCCACACTCGCATGTGGATATCCTGTATTGGTTAGCTCTACATACACATGAAGTATGTAGGCACCTGCATGAGGTAATTACACACTCGCATGTATGATGGCAAGCCAAGGAACATTTTGTCCCACTTGACAAAGGGCCGACAGATTTACGATCGCCCACAGCGGCCTTCGATGGTTTAGTTTTATGTCGAAGTGAATGCTCGTCGATTTCTTTTGCAGCCTTCGGAAAATTTTCCGTAAGCCTCCTCTCAGATTTTTCGGATTTACTCATCACAGATATTCGTTTGCTCGGTTGAGGTGAGGCATCTTTGGATCCAATAGATGACACAGATCGTGACTCAGAATATTCACCATTGGATCTGGAGCTGTTTTTTCTTGACCCATCGTCTGAAGACTCGCTTTCTTGTGACGTATATTCCCGGGATCTTTTACAGGATGAATCAGAATGTGAAGTAATACAACTCGTCTCGGAACCACTGCCCCGCCGTACCGGTTCTGTAATGGAACCGGAACCACTGTATCGCCGTACGGTTCTGCCGTGATCGGTAGTCGTAGAACCTGAGTTATAAACACTAGAAGAACCGGAGTTCTGATTTTTATTCACGTCGTATCGCCCGAAAACCTTAGCTGTTTTTGGTCTTCTTATAGCCATCTTGCCGAGCTTGTTACAGACTGCAGGTTTATTCGTTCTCGTGCCAGAGTAAAAGTAAGGACCGTTACACAAGTTGCACTGAACATCCCGACTTATCATGTTTACTTGAGTTACCGTGCCTAGGACACTGACCCCGTCAAGCCGGAATATAGATTCTGTTTCGGTAGCTTTGTTTTTAGTTTCACGTTTTCTACGTTTGTGAAAGCAAGTCAAACAGCCAGGTTTACATTTTTCTTGATTTTCTGAATTTTCACTTTCAGACACAATGCCTCTGGACTTGTCGTTTCTGAGCTCGTGAGAGCAGGCTGAACACCGAGGTTGGTTCCCGGTTTCTTCAACAGAATCGGAATTTTGACAAGAAGATTCTGCATTTCTACTGTCGTATGTCATTTCTGCGTCACTCTCGATGGTCTGTTCGCACTTACCTTCAGTGCCACCAGAAAATAGGCTGGAAATTTCGCATGCAGTATCAGATAATCTAGACCCTTCAATTGGGTAACGTTTACTATATTTTGATTTATTGGCAACGGATAAATTATTTTCCGAAATCGAGGAACGTTTGGCCGATTTAGACAACTTGTCAGGGGCGGAGCGTCCAAGTGACGAAGCTGGATGGCGTTCGTTTGAAGGAGTTTCAGGACAGTCGTAAAGCGATTGTAAAGACCGACTGACGTCTAAAACCGAGCCGCGATCACTCGTTTGTGACATTTTCTTATGGCATTTACATCTTGATTTGACGTGGCTAGAACACGGCTTTTCGTGGTTGCTTCTCGATTGTGCGTGGCTAGAACCCTTTTTTTCGTGCATACTTCTTGGTTGTGCGTGGCTGGAACACGTTTTTTCGTTCTTCTTATGACTGGAACTACGCTGTGAACGCCTGTACTTACTATCACACTCACACACTTGCTTGCCAAGAGTTCTCGAGCCCGAACCCTCCAAGCCTAAACAGACTCCGCACTTCGAAGAATCTTGATCGGAAGTTTTGGCAACCCTTTTCTTGAGTTCAAGATCGAGACATATTCTGGAGTGTTCCCGAACAGGGGCTGGATTACCCTTGGCATGTTCTTCACAGGCTGAGTCGTCGCTGTTAAAACCTCGAATGTCGATGTGGAATTGTCCTTTTTCACTGCATTGAGATTCATAGTCGAAATTTCGGTCCTCGATTTCGGAATTGCTTAAAAATTCTGGAGTTTTGGCCTCTATCTTGGACAACCCTTGGTCTTTCGCTAGCCAGGGTTGGTCAAACTTGCAACGTAACTCTTGGTTCTTAGCCTGTGAAGAATAATTTCGAACTTCACAATTTGAAAGTTCTTCGGGTTCTGAAGTCTCTGCTACGATGTAGTCCTGGGTTCTGGCTTCAACTACTTCGCGTAAAACCAGCCGTGGATTTTGAGACGAATGGTTCTTTCTTGAAAGAACCTGGTTTTCTTTTTCTTTCGGGGATGATGACATAAAATCATTTGGATCAAACCTCACGTCGAGTGAACAGATTTCTGCGTTGTGTGCCATGGCAGCGTCGTGTATGGAACGCCCATTAATAGTTATTTCCCCATAGGCGTCAGGTTTGGGAGGCTCTTCTATATTTACTACGGGCGAAATGTTCCCTCCAGGTGATGCCATCACGCCGGTTTGATTGTTGCTGCTAAAAACCCTCCAACTGCCGGCGCTGGAAGGGACCACTATTAATGGCCTACATTTTTCAGGTCGTTCCGGAAGGGAAATTTGTTTAGAAAATTGTAAATGATCTTCTCTGATATACACATTGTGTTTAATTAAATTTGGATTTACAGGATTATTTATAGTTTCACCGTTAACGTAATTAGAGGCTTTAGATCGTTGGTCCCGGTTTCGACACTCAGTAGAACCATTAACTTCTGACGACGCTTCGGGATGGTCGGAGTAAGGTTCTTTGGGCTGATCAGACTCTGAAGTGGAAGCATCGTAAGCGAGAGAAGTGCCTTCCACTTCTGATTTGTCAGTCACGTTCACCGGAGTTTGACTTCCACTTTTCTGTGCCGCAATCACCTCTTCTCCGTTCGAAATCATCGATGCGTCACAAGACGTGCCGTCCGTAGCCACGGACTTTCGCGAATAATCAGACTCGGAATTTGTGTCTCGGCCTTTTGAAGTACTTTGAGCGGTATCATTCATGTCACAAGTACCAATATCATCAATAGCTACGCGCTCATTGTTATCATTCATGTCACGGGATTCATTATCATTACCAGTAAGAGAATTTGGACCAGAACAAAAAGTGGAATCAAGAAATATTAGAGGTAGGCCATCACACTCGCCGTTGGATGTAAGCGACACGAGGGCCTCTTCCAAGGCACTGGCAGGACCGAGGTCATCCACACTCGCACTGCGGCTCTCCAGGGTGATAACGCATCCGTATGGGCCCGCATCACCGCCCTCATCCACGGGGATCTGGGATTTAGGGACGAAAGGGACCAAGTCCCGTAATTGTGTTCCATTTTTAGAAGAAATGTCATGACAGGAGCCTAGGTTAGCTTCTTTAGCTTGGGGTCCTGGACGGGAGGCAAGGGATTCCAAAGAACGCGACGATTTCAGGACCCTGGAGTTTTTGGAACTGGAGGACAAGTTCTTGACGGTCCTGGGTAGGTTCTCAGCGGAGTTTGGCAGGTTCTCAGTGGAGTTTGGCAAGTTCTCAGCGGAGTTGGAGAGGTTCTCGACGGAGGTTCTCGAGCTCATCGATACGAGTTCACGTGGCGATTCGTTAGCGGCTTCCGGAAGGTCTTCCAGAAATGGCAATCTGCCGGAACTTCCAAGCGTTATTTTCAGCAGCTCCTGCTCATCAGACGAGCTGAAACTGTGATGAAATTCCCCACCACCAAAACAGCCTGCGTCGGGTAGATGCATTGAATTACATGAGATGCTTTGACCATCTCGTAGAAACGACGTAGAACATTGACGTTTGTCATCGTCATGAGACGATGAACTTCGAGTTCTGAAATCCAATTCCTCCATAGCGGGATTTTCGTCGTCCAAATCCGAACTTGAGCTTGTAACTTCAGCAACTAAATCTTCGACTTCGGAATCGGACGAATCCAGCATATGTTCGACCGCTAGGATCTGGGCTTCGGTTTCGCGCGCCAGTAGATCCAGTTCAAGATTACGAAGCCGCTGCTTGGTGTCCAACAACGAAGATTCGTTTACGAATTGCGACGATTCGTTCACGAATTGCGACGATTCGTTCACGAATATATTAGAGTCTGAAAATCGTAATTGTTTGTTTGAAGTGACAATTTTTGGCGACGATTTCATTTCTTCGCTTCTAGATGTCATGTGACCATCTTGTACATAGGAGGTAGTACTAGAGTTTTTACATTTGTACCTAGAAGAGTTTAAACTAGTGGTGTTCTTACACTTGTGACCAGTATTACTTTGACTAGGTTGACCAGATGTTGAAGGTATATCACTAGATGCATGCACACTAGAATGTTGACTAGAGGAACCAAGAGAAGATGCTTCACTAGCACTAGTTTCATCCACACGCTTATTGTCACTAGTTCTACTTAGCACACGCGGACTAGATGTCACTGAACCTCTAGAACTAACACTTGTTGCTCTAGACCGTTCACTCCTACTAGATGAAACACTAGGTAATCTAGAACTATTGTCATCCACCCTGTCATCATCCAAATTTTGTCGAACTTTTCCACTATTTCTCAATTGTTCTTCAGTTAATGCAATATCAAACGAGCCATTTTCTGATAGGTCCAATGATTCCAGTTCACATACGCTGGCCCATCTTATTTTCAGTCCTGAATTATTCATTTTAAGTGATCGTGGTGACGAAACTTTCCCGCGTGGTGAATGAGATGAAACTTTTATACGCGGTGTTCTGGGTAAACGATTTTCAGTAAAAACACTTTCATTATGAAATTTTTCAGTGAAAACACTTTGGTCAGACAAAGACTTCCGTCCTTCACCCAACGAATATTTATAATAATTATATTTCGCATTGCAGGAACGCGAATTATTATGTTTATCAACATCGTCTTCGGCATTGAATTCCCGGTCGAGACGTGAAGTAGACGACGACGTAGAGATTTGGTAGACGACGTATCTACGTCGTAGAGGAGGTAGATGTCTCCAGAAGTAGATAGGGCGGTCGCAGGTCACGAAGAGCTCGATGCCCTGCCTGTGGGGGGTCACGAAGAAGGGGTCCACCGCCAGGTCCTGGTCTTCGTCGGGGCCTTCGTCGGGGCCTTCATCGAGAGTGGCCGACACCATCTGCAATGACGAATTAAATTAGAATGTATTTGAATTAACACGTTTACTAGGTACGTATTGGTACATATGCGTACCACGAAATGCATTTCTCCAGGAGGTAGTGATACATAATTCAAGTTGCCTGAAATCGGCCAAATCCGAGAACAAAAAAGGCCAAAAAAGGCCGATAATTCAATATATATTTTCCTAAAATTGGCCAAATCCGAGAACAAAAAAGGCCAAAAAAGGCCGATAATTCAATGTATACTAGTTTATTTCCAGGTTCCGCTATAAAAATTCCATTTATTTTCTTTTTGCAGTATTTAAAATTTAATTAGGAAGTACCCCTATCATAAATTTTAGCCGGCCAACGCAATGTCCGGAAAAAATGACCGTCTGGCAACCCTGTTTAAAAACAGTACAAAAAATGAAATAATAGTACAAGATGAAGCAATCGTACTCAACGTGTTAATATAGATGAACTTAAACCGTACTCATATAATTAATAGGTCCTGTTAATTAACATAATTATAAAAATGATTTAATTATAGACGTGACATTATTATAATATGATTAATAAAAATATGTTGTCCAAATATTGACACACTTACTCTGCTGGTAGCACTGATAAGCTGCAATGACGAATAACATTAGGATGTATATAAAATTAATGTACAAAATTTACAGACGCGGCAGCTTCTGATTTTGATTACCAGAAGCTGGGGCGACTCTAAATTTTGTTAGGGATGAGCTTAAAAAGACAGATAGTAAGCTAGATAGTAAAAGATACTACAGTATATGTAATATGTTGATTAACTGGCTTTCGAATGAATACATTTTTGAGAAGTTATATCTATAAAGATAATATTCAGACACTTTATTTAAACTAAAAATAATGAAACAATGGTACTTGGTACAAATAAAATTAATATACATAAGCTAAAAGAGATATATATAGTACCGTATATGTATAATATTCAGACATTTTCAAGGGAGCTGCCAGGCGACAAGCAGCCATGATTAGAACATATATTATTTAAATTAAAAATAATTATAACATCAAATATTGTTTGAAATTGAACAAAAACTTTTATATCTAATCTTTTTATTATATATATATATATTATATTTCTATTTAATAAACTAGCATATCTGATTTATTTCAATTTATTTATGTATATTTTAAGACAGGTATGTGCAATAGACAGGCGGCGGCTCGCGTGACGGGCGTCACGGCAGACAGTGATGCCCGTCACGACAGTAACACTCACATTCTACAGGGTGCGGCGCGGGAACTTACTTATTTGAATTGCGCGCCACGTGGCGGCCATTAGTCCTAGGAAGGTGGCGCCATGCGCAATATGGTTGTAAAAAAGAAAGAATTAAAACGCTATCTTTAATACTTTTTACTTTGTGATTTTTTTAAAAGAGTAAGTTCCCACGCCGCACCCTGTATTAACTTTATTTATTAATATATAATAACTAATAATCTATAATATCTATAATAATACCTAACCTTAATAATAATAATAACTAAACATATAATCTATAATTAGTATTATGACGTACTAAAACAACGTACCAAACGTACCTTAACAAAAAAAAAAATATATATAATGGGGGAATGAATACCCGCCCGTACTCATATAATTAATAGGTCCTGTTAATTAACATAATTATAACTAATAATTTAATTATATACGTGACAATATTATAATATAATTAATAAGTGATTCAAAATTTGCAGAAAATCTCTTTCATTTATTTGAGTGTAACTACCACTTTGTATAGGTCCCCTAGAAACAGGTACCACTTTGTATAGGTCCCCTAGAAATAGGTACCACTTTGTATAGGTCCCCTAGAAATAGGTACCACTTTGTATAGGTCCCCTAGAAACAGGTACCACTTTGTATAGG
>NW_025941224.1:7074-8311 GCF_000764305.2 Hyalella azteca | reverse complement strand
CACCACACACACCACACGTCACCACACACACCACACGTCACCACACACACCACACGTCACCACACACACCACACGTCACCACACGTCACCACACGTCACCACACACACCACACGACACCACACGCCACCACACGTCACCACACGTCACCACACGTCACCTGACTCGCGGAGAGCTTGGTTTGTCTGCATGGTCGCTATTTGACGACGAACTCATACCGACGATGCTAATCAAAATCAACTCAATTTTCAATTACTATACATAGTATTTTACAAAAGATTAACTTTCATTCGTTGATTTATAGTACCGGTAACTAATAAATATTTTTATATGTATTATATTTTCCAGAATCTCTGAAAAAAAAGAACAGAAAAAGTTAGCGGAAGACGCTTCTGAAGCCAACGAATTTAAAAAGAAAAAAATATATTTCTGAAATATTTCGGTTATTCTGTTGCACAAATATATAGTCTTTACGAAAATCAATAGAGTTAAACGCAAACGTTGGGAGAAGAGAATGACTTCATCAACGTACCTAGTACTAACGTACCTCCAACGAACCCTGAACGTACCTCTAACGTACCCTGAACGTACCTCTAACGTACCCTGAACGTACCTCTAACGTACCCTGAACGTACCTCTAACGTACCCTGAACGTACCTCTAACGTATCCTGAACGTACCCTGAACGTACCAACGTTCTTTAACAGAAGATTTAATAAAAGAACGTACTTAGAAGGTACGAAGGTGCATAGGAGGAACGTACGTACGTATGTATACATGCAAGTGGCACGCAAGAGGTAGCTACTCAAGAGGTACGTATATATACATCCACGAGGTACGTAAGAGGTACGTAGGTACGTATATATACATCCTAAAGGTACGCAATAGGTACTGAAGAGGCACGTAAGAGGTACGCAAGAACTACGTAGGAGGTACGCACGAGGTACGCAAAAGGTACGTAGGAGGTACGTAGGAGGTACGCAAGAGGCACACAAGAGGTACTCAAGAGGTACGCAAAAGGTACACAAGAGGTACTCAAGAGGTACGCAAGAGGCACGCAAGAGGTACACAAGAGGTACTCAAGAGGTACACAAGAGGTACTCAAGAGGTACGCAAGAGGTACACAAGAGGTACTCAAGAGGTACGCAAGAGGTACACAAGAGGTACTCAAGAGGTACTCAAGAGGTACGCAAGAGGTACGCAAGAGGTACTCAAGAGGTACGCAAGAGGTACACAAGAG
>NW_025941224.1:0-6765 GCF_000764305.2 Hyalella azteca | reverse complement strand
AGATGTGTATAAGAGACGCCCTTAGTCCTTACCAGCTGCCCTTAGTCCTTACCAGCTGCCCTTAGTCCTTACCAGCTGCCCTTAGTCCTTACCAGCTGCCCTTAGTCCTTACCAGCTGCCCTTACTCGGTTGGCAAGGACCGCTACCAGCCAAGTAAATTAATTTAGGCTGGCAAGGACCGCTAATATAAAAGCTACATTAATAAAACACTTTTTTCCATCTTGGATTGCCACGCTTAAAATGTAATTTTTTTAATTAATACTACGGCACCGCCATCACATGACGCACCACCAGCGTCCATGCGCAACAGGCATTAAAACAACTATGAATTTATCAACTAAAATAAACCATCAACATGATATGTTGATGGTTTACTGCATGGTTTTGGTTTTTTTACTGGTTTTTGTTGATGGATCACTGCATGATCTTGAGCGAATATGAACAGATCTACGTAGTCTGTCGCTCAAGTTGCCACGTAACTTTGAAACTTTTTTTAGCCGGCTATATAATACAATAAACGGTTTATTATACAAAGAAAACTGATGCAGAACTTTCAAGCGAGATGAAAAGATGCTATTAGTGGTTATGTGGTAATCAGGTTATACAAATCATAGCTCTGACCAGTATTATATTATTGAGGACGGCGAGTTATGTACAGTTCGTGTCGAGCGGCGTCCGGCGACTCGTGTGTCGTTGACGTACGAACATTGATAGTTTGCAATACCGTTAGTATTTATCAGTTTGAATGCCAACACTTGCTGGAAAATTGACCATGAAATGTTGATAGTTCGAGAACTATATGATCGAAAGTTAACTTCGAATAGTTTACAGAATGTTGGAAAGGGAACAAGCTGACTACCGTAAAACATGGGTTGGTGTTGGTAGCCGTGACGGTTGCAACTTTAGCCGTTCATGCCCTCAGTCATACCAGTAAGTCCTAACCGCAATACAGCGTTACCATAGAAACACTGTAATTACAGTACTAAAATAAAAATACACATAGTAATTATTGAGCTTGATATAGTTATCAACAAACACCTATAGGACCAGGTACTAGAAAGTTACACGCTTAGAACACCGATGAGCTAGCATGAAGTAAACAAAGTCACAGCTTCGCGACCAACATCCGCACTCAACAACAGCTCGAGCGGCACTGACCGCTGGGCGCTGACGGACTCAAGTTCAATTTGTAAATTACGAGCGAGCATGCGGAGCGGTGGACACTGACGTGACCTAACGATCGTTTATGTTACGACAGTAATTTTCCTGCCATGCATTCCTGGCTCAGCTGGATGATTACACGCACGATAATTCCATGTCATGAAATTGGGGAAATTGTTGCCGTTTCATCCGTGCTCATTGTATTTTTTTTTATATTTCTCATCTGATATAATGACACGACACTGTGCGGTCACGTACAACTTTCGTCAACACAGAAAAAAGTTGAAGAAAAAATGTCAATATTATTGAATTTTAAACAAAACCATGTCTGTGAATAATTAATAAAACTCATACTAACAATACTGAAAATCTAGAATGGTTATAAAAATTTCAGAGGCGACGGTTGATTAACTCATTTAAAAAATTTTCATGAAACTTGAATCTATGCGTATACTGTATACATGTATACATGTAATTCGCTCATTAATAGATACAAATTTTATAATGAAACAATTTCCTATTGTATGAAAAAAGACCATAAGCTCTTTTTTTTAACATTGAAATTTATTTCATTGAATAGCATGGGGCCGCAAAAATCCTATAACCTCCAGGCATCAGAAAATATTCTATATAAGAAACATTAATTTTTCTCGCAACAATTGTGCACTCAAAGAAATAAGTGAGATTTTGTCTTAGTAGCGATGCAATTTTGCTCTTTAGATTTGCAATTTTGCTCTCACTTATGCATAACACGTTAATGTGAAGACGCTAGTCAGATTTTCCTAGCGCATCTGAGAACATCTCTGCAACATATGCACGGTGATTGAATATAGCACAACATGATATTAATTCCAGTGACGTTATTATTATAATAAATGATCATGGTTCGTGTTTGTTGGTAATGATGTACTCTCTAAAGAGCAAACGATGTTCAGGTGGGGGAGGGAGCATGTGCTCTCTAAAGAGCAAACGATGTTCAGGTGGGGGAGGGAGCATGTGCTCTCTAAAGAGCAAACGATGTTCAGGTGGGGGAGGGAGCATGTGCTCTCTAAAGNAATTAGGAACATTGTGTAAATGCATGGAGAATGGTCAATTCTGTAGTCTTTCTTGTTATTTCAGCAAAGATCGGCGCGCAACTCCCGCTCGGTGGGAGGGAAGTGGTCCCCGCGGGTTGGGGGGGATGAGGTAGGGAACTGGCATGCGTGTTGTGGCGGTCCATGCAATCGTTCTCACGTGAAGCAATTGGAGACTTAATAAAGAAATGTTTCAAGGAAGCTTCGAACAAATTATTAATGTTCTTCGATATGAGAAAGTCGTGAACTTGCGTGATTACGAAGCAGGGATAACTAACCCCTGCATCCTAGAACATGACTGCATCAGCACGCACCGAGCCCGCCATCATCCATTGATGGAGGTGCCAGGGTCGCGCTCAACCTTCCCCCGTCGACATGACAATTCCTTATGACAATTCCTTCTTACCTTAACTGTCATGAGGATTTCGTTATATGGGCTCTGGCCCTCTAGGGTCTTCCAAGTGAAAAATATGTTTTGAAGCGGTAGACACAACGCAATGACTGTAACCAATGTAAGTTACGAATGATGAATAATTACATAATAAAGTTAGTTACGCTGGATCTCGTCTCGTCGCTTTAAATTTAGCAAAAGCCTGTCTGTCAATTTGCAAGAGATATGCACGAGTCAGTAAATTTCAGTCCCTCCTCAAATATTTTCTTTGAAGAAATAGATCTAGAGGGAGACTATGTTAGGATATGCTCATGTGACTTCCGTTCACTTTAATATAAAGTTTTACATCAAACACGAGCCTCAGCAACAAAGCCTCAGAAACGAACGAGCTAATCACAAGATAACTGATTTTTCTCTTATCTTGCAACTTTCCTGGAGCAAGAAAATCTATTCCCTCAAAGTTGAATAATGTAAAAGGCGATAGTGTAATGATTGTGAAAAATATACTAACATCTGAGCAGATGAGGACAACACAATTATTGATAATAAATCAAACAATCAAAATCCCATTGAGTATTCAATAACATTAAGTGAAGTGACCCATTAAATCTTTAAAAGATATAGAACGTCACGTTAAATAAGAAATATCGCAATTGAAAATGCAATAACCCTGAAATTGACTTGTATATACAAGTCAGGAAAATATTTTAAATTCAATAATGATCAAATCAATTCTGAAAAACACATCAAGTGTCCGTTATATATCTCTAGTTTACTAATGTATATGCTCATTATATGACACATTTATATCGTCTCCCAGGTCACATTCAACTAACATAATATACAATACACCACTACGATTAAATATCATTTTTGTCTCCATAAATGAGTTTTTGTAATGCAATTATAAACTTTTTGCTTCTGTGGGCATATCCATGTTGTGCCTTAAAAAGTTGCTGCACTGGATTAAAATATATGACTTAATTTTACCGTCAAAATATAAGAATAAAATAGTTAGGCATGAAATTTGTGCAAAATTTTCGATTTTAATAGAAGTGTTCAGTATTCCCGGACCGGTTGCGACTACGTTTGAATTTTTCATAATTAATAATAATCTTATCCTAAGATAAATCTATAAGAATTTTGGAAGCCTAAATCGTCGCTCTGACGAGGGGCTAAGATGCTGATTGAAAGTGCAATTATGCGGGTGATAACCCATATAACTGCCGAGCCGGCACACGCGTCCTCTTATCATAATGCTATTCCTACCAGAGCTGTGGGTTAACCTTTACCGTCATGCCGGTACACGCGTCCTCTTATCATAATGCTATTCCTACCAGAGTTGTGGGTTAACCCTTTACTTCCAATGTACCGGCTGAGGCCACTACCCTCGTCTATAAATTTATAAGTGGATATATATTCATATATGGTATTATAGCTAACCTCTACAGCACTAACACTCGAGATCAGATTTGATATAAAGTTTATTTTCGTACGCGATGCTCGGAGCGTCAAAAAGGTAAAAAGTAATCCATAGACAACAAATTTTTCATTCCAAACATATCATTATGAGTTATAGAATAAACCGGTCACATTTAAATTGGAAGTATTCCATCTGTAAATTGGATAACCGAGAAATATATATCAAGTTTTACGTCCATGAAGTCAAGATAACATTTAAATAATTATATTCGATCTTTTTTCTAAAATGATGAATGCTTATGCGTATGCTCATAATATGTTACATTTATGTTGTCTCTCAAGTCTTATTCAACATACATAAAATATGTCACTCCCCTCTGCCCCCCCACATTTCCATACACTGAAACATACCACATTTAAATAAAAGTAAGATAATGCATACAACCGATAGCTCGCTATATATAGTGCCCGGATTTCCACAGTTCGCTGCAGCAGATGTTTTCTCGCACTCAATGCCTGCAAATTAGCCTCGAGTCCCCAAGTCAAGTGAAGGCATTCGTTATAGTCATCACATCCTCGAAATGAATCCTAAATGCAAGTTATTTTAAAGGTGGGGGAGGGAGCAGGTGCTCTCTAAAGAGCAAACGATGTTCTTGTGGGGGAGGGAGCATGTGCTCTCTAAAGAGCAAACAATGTTCAGGTGGGGGAGGGAGCATGTGCTCTCTAAAGAGCAAACGATGTTCAGGTGGGGGAGGGAGCATGTGCTCTCTAAAGAGCAAACGATGTATATCCGGACGTAAGTAGTTATACATGGAATTTATATTATTGCCAATCCCAACGGGCGAGTCGGTTTGAGCGTTGCCTTCAAATCTACCTATAACTACTGTTATCTAGACTTTCCATTGCAGATGCCTCTACCTCCATGATATCTATTTAAATTAATTAGCCCAGAGGGCTACAAAATTTTTATTATCTCAACAAATTCACATATTTTATCAGTAA
Organism: Hyalella azteca; assembly: GCF_000764305.2. Lineage (NCBI taxonomy): Eukaryota > Metazoa > Arthropoda > Malacostraca > Amphipoda > Hyalellidae > Hyalella > Hyalella azteca. The sequence goes on along the minus strand of NW_025941224.1, from coordinate 1,716 downwards.
GCTATCACCTGAAATTTGACTCTCATAAATATTCACTGAACACTACGCGACACAACTGCTCATCAGAGAATAGTTATAGGAGAAAATAAGTTATTCCTAACTTGAGCTGCAAGTGACAGTTCAACTGTAGATTTAGATATTTACTCCTCAGTACTAACTACTAAAAATTATCCTATGAAGAAGTAGGCAAGCTCAAGTCGTTGTAAAATACTTAGCATTATTCATAAAATAAAAATTCAGTCGCTGAAGCATTCAACATCAGCTACCCGTAAACTCTACAGCGATGAAAAAATTGTAAACAGAACTCGGTCAATGAATTAAATGCCACTGTAGAGGTCGCATTTACGCAGTAAAATGCCTTATAAACTGTCGTTAGATCATAAAAATATATATTATTGATGGCTGTATGATAAAAAATTACATATGGCTGTATGATAAAAAAGTACAAATACGAACTGTGTGTTCTACCGAAATGAAAAATTGCTTCTTCACAAATTAAAAAAAATGTAAACGGATCACTCGCGCCGCGAAGTAGGAGGGGGTGGGTGTAGCAAAAACATTTTCCTTTGCAATCGCAGCCAATGTTAAGCGCCCCAGCCCACATACACTAGCGTATCTGACTCACGAGTCCAGCTAGTTGATTCTGACTAGCGAATCTGATTCGGCGATATTTCACCATACTGCCATACACCTCCGTACTTTATTCGCAACGCACAGTCGTGAATATGAGTCTGTCAACGACATTTTCATCGTTCTTTTATATTCAATTTCAGTGAGCCAGGTTCTCTTGCTCGTGAAGACTTGTAAGATAAGTAGATATCTTTTATCTATTGATTTGCACGCGACATGCCGGGAACCCGTGGCTCCCGTACACTGTACTGTCATTCATTTTATTATGAAGTTTGTCATTGTAGCTGTACGGCGTACAGCTACAATGACACACTTCATAATAAAATGAATGGACATCGAATTTATCAATGTCACAGCGCAGTCTCCCCCTTGATAATTTTTTTTGAACAGAGAAAATATTTTAGGAGGGACAAAAATATATGACAATCCTTTTGTACCAGAACTGTTCTAAAGGAGTTTGCTATATACTGAAGCTAAATAAACTTGACGATAACTCTCTGCGCCATTGAATCATTAGAACGCTAAACTTAATAATGGAACATTCTTCTCAATGGATTATATATTTCGAGGCATCGCGCTGTATATCAAAGGATTTGAGAGTGGATGAGATAACTGAAGAACATGTTGTGCTCTCTACTTTCAACTGTGGAACCTAAAAAAATGAATAAATTTCGAAGGAACTGTCACACCTGACTGAGGAAAGGGGATCTCGGCTGAATAATTTTCATAACACAAGAAGATAACTTTGTTGAACTAACATGATATTTACGTTACTCATGTCACTCATTTTACACAAGTCACTCAAGCCACTCATACTCAAGCCTCTCATGTCACTCATTATGTGTTAAAACAACTGTAGGGAGAACACTGTCAACAACAACAGCAGCAAAAGCAGCAATAACAACAGTAGCAGCAGCAAAAGTCAAGGTCACTTTAGTCGCTCTAGGCAACAGACCGCCGCTTGTCTGTACTCGAACAGACGAACAACAGGCAGTATTGTTCTGCGCTGTTTGTCTGTACTCGAACAGACGAACAACAGACATTATTGTTCTGCGACGCTTGTCTGTACTCGAACAGACGAACAAC
>NW_025941223.1:0-508 GCF_000764305.2 Hyalella azteca | reverse complement strand
TTCTTTTGAATAACCTATAGAATTGCACCATGATTCACAGACATATTTAAAAGTCTCAAACCATAATATTCTTCCTATACAAACAGTTATTCACTAATTTGGTAGAGCAAGGTCAACTGTCAAATTTGACACATTTTTCGATGATCTCACTGGGCAGCGTGCATTGTCTCTCTTTGGATCTCAATATTTTCCTGCTAGATGGCCAAGACCTAGTGTTTTGGCAATAGTTCGACGCGCAAATGTATGACGTCACCATTTCAACCATCAACGAACGCATGGAACTAAAGCAAAGCTTAATAGGGTAAACGTGGTATATTCTGACACATTAAGGACGCATCGAGAAATGAAAAACTATAAAAAAATAACCGTATGAGTTACTCGAGTTCTGTTTGCTTCATGTGACTCGTAAAACGCCGTACTACGCGCCAGCAACAATGAAACGTCACAAAATGTTGCCATATTTATTTAAAAGCCTTTAGAATGCAAACCTACCAAATCCCTATATTCC